>NC_133647.1:32297381-32504017 GCF_009905375.1 Apium graveolens
AAAAGACATGCACAGTCTCATCACCATAATTGTAGAACCAGCCAAATTCAGCCATTTATGATGATAAATGAAAAACGAGAGTGAGTTTGTGATAAAAGTGTGATGGGAAGGCTGATGTGAAGTGGTTGCTTATATAGGCAAGAGAATGCCAGGAGATGCAAAGAAATTGAATGCTGACAGGTAGAATTAATTCTACCTCGTCTCCCTAGACTCTGAAAAAGAATAACATTCATTGGAAAGAGGAATCATGGTTTAAAACGCCCAAGAAACAAGAAACAGTGGACTGTTCAAGTACGAATACTATTAATCCTAATCATAGTGACTATTAATCTTCCACTTCAACATATTCTAGTTCGAACTGAGACTGTTACCAAATTTTATTCACAGATAAGCCAAGTAAAGGATTAGACTGAGAAATCAGAACTTAGACCTATACCAGAACTTAACAGTCATCAGAACATAATTTCTTAACTCAAAAAAGGAATGCCCATCTTAGTAAATCCTCATACAAGTTCTGAGTTATAGACTTCAGAACTTAATCATCAGAACGTGTAACTAGAACTTGTCCTCAGAATTTGTGCAAAGTGATACAGTGACTGTTTATCTAAAATAACATGGACCTCCACAGAAATTTTCATCATTCAGATGGAGTGATTAGTGTGTGCATTTAGCTAAATAACAGACAAAGAGTAAAGTCTGATTCACTTCAGGACATCTTAGAAATAAGGCATAATTAAAATTTTGCTAAAGAGCTGTCATTATCCTGAAACCTACTGATGAATGAGGTCATGCATGAGTCCACCTCAACTGTTTTGTGCTAATTTTATGCATCTTTTGAAATTCTATTTTACAGTGGCTTCTCAGTGTAAGTGAGTCACGACTGCTTATCAGAATTTATGCTATTATCAGAGTATTTCTCCAGAATCATAGAGTGTGAAAAGTCACCAAGAAAATATTTTGCTTTTCTAATGCATATTTACTTAATACCAGCAATGCACTTGGGTCGTCCCTTCCACATTTTTACTCTAGATCTCAAAGGAGTACCTGATTTTATTATGTGTTCTTTTTGCTTTTTCTTTTGATAAGTGAGGTTTATCAGCACTTAGTACATTCAGCAGTTTTACTAGTATCAGAACTTAACAGATGAGTAGCATGATTCTAATTTGTGACTTAGTAATAAGATATACAAAGTAAACTCAACTAAGCTCAATTATCAGAATTTGCTAGTGTCATAAGATTTCCACTGAAATAATTACTTCTTACATGGAATCATTTGTTTATTGAAGACTACTAGGTCAGTATCTAGCACAGTTATCCTCATAGGATTGAATAATTACTTAAACAGACATATCACTTATCAGAGTTTAGAAACATATATCAGACAACAGTCAGTACTTAAAAACATTTATCAATTAAGCACAGAATACACAATGAGATTAATTCTGTAAATACTGAGCATAAAGTCTGATAACACAGAACAAGACTAAGCAGATTTAGAGAAAGAACCTGAAACCATTCCAAGTTCATTTACCAATCTTGTAAAAGTAGCTTCACATAGTGGTTTTGTGAAGATATCTGCTAGTTGTTGATCTGTGGGAACAAAATGCAATTCCACTATACCTTCATCCACATGTTCCCTGATGAAGTGGTACCTGATGCTGATGTGCTTTGTCATAGAGTGTTGAACTGGATTACCTGTCATAGCAATAGCACTTTGATTATCACAGTAAATAGGGATTTTGAAATATGTTAACCCATAATCCAATAACTGATTAATCTGTGCACAACAGCTTCCTGCAGCAATATACTCTGCTTCTGTAGTTGATGTGGAAATTGACTTTTGTTTCTTGCTGAACCAAGAAACCAATCTGCCTCCAAGAAATTGGCAGCTTCCACTTGTGCTTTTCCTGTCAATTTTGCAGCCTGTAAAATCTGCATCTGAGTAACCTATTAGTTTGAAGTCTGATTCTCTAGGATACCACAATCCCAGATCAGCTGTTCCTTTAAGATACTTAAAGATTCTTTTCACAACTGTTAAGTGAGGTTTTCTTGGATCTGGTTGAAATCTTGCACAAAGATAGGTAGCATACATGATATTAGGTCTACTAGCAGTTAGATAGAGTAGAGAGCCAATCATACCTCTGTAATCAGTAATATCTACTGATTTACCAGTATCGTTATCCAGTTTTGTTGCAGTGGCCATGGGAGTGGATGCACTTGAATAATCTTGCATTCCAAATTTCTTCAGCAAGTTTCTGGTGTACTTAGATTGACAAATGAAAGTGCCTTCTTCATTCTGCTTGACTTGAAGGCCCAGAAAGTAGCTAAGTTCCCCCATCATACTCTTCTGATATCTTGACTGCATTAGTTTGGCAAACTTCTTGCACAGTCTGTCATTTGTAGATCCAAAGATGATATCATCAACATAAATCTGGACCAGAAGTAAGTCCTTTCCATGGTTGAGGTAGAATAGTGTTTTGTCTATTGTTCCTCTGTTGAATCCACTTTCTAGAAGAAACTGAGCTAAAGTCTCATACCATGCTCTAGGAGCTTGCTTAAGTCCATAAAGTACTTTATCAAGCCTGTAGACATAATCTGGATGTTTGGTATCTACAAAGCCTGGAGGTTGTTCAACATATACCTCCTCCTCCAATTTTCCATTGAGAAAAGCACTTTTCACATCCATTTGAAAGACAGTAAACTTTTTGTGAGCAGCATAAGCCAAAAATATCCTTATGGCTTCTAACCTAGCAACTGGTGCAAATGTTTCATCATAATCAATTCCTTCCTGTTGAGAATATCCTTTTGCAACCAGTCTTGCCTTATTCCTTGTAATTATGTCATCACTGTCAGTTTTGTTTCTGAATACCCATTTTGTACCAACAACAGATCTATTCTTTGGTCTTGGCACTAGGGTCCAGACTTTGTTTATTTCAAATTCATTTAACTCTTCCTGCATTGCTTGCACCCAATCAGCATCTTGAAGAGCTTCTTCAACTTTCTTTGGCTCAGTCTGAGAGAGAAAAGAATTGTAGAGACATTCATCTGAAGTACCTGTTCTAGTTCTGACACCTGCATCAGGATTTCCAATTATCAAATCAGGTGTATGTGATTTTGTCCACTTCCTTGCAGATGGAAGGTTGTCTCTCGAACTGGATGCTCCCCCTTGATCCATGCTATCTTCATTTTCATTTTCTGATGCTCCCCCTGAAACTATGCTCTCTGAGTTGGATTCTTCAGTATTTAGATTTTCAGCACTATCAGAACTTGGCTTATCAGAACTTGACGAATCAGAACTTGAAGAGCCAGATGCATGTTCTGATGTTTCTTGAGATGAGGTAGGATCTTGAGTATGCTCCCCCTGCATAGGTGCATCTTCCTTTGACGTAGTTACCACAGTTTCAATAACATCAGAGTTTAATCCATCAGAGTTTTACAGTATCAGGACTTAGACTGTCAGGATTCTCAGTATCAGAATTTGAGTCTTCATTTTCAAATCTCAGCTGATCATGGTCAATGAAATCTTCAAGACCAGTAATCTTCTTGTCATCAAAAGAGACATTGATAGATTCCATGACCACTTTTGTTCTCAAATTATAGACTCTAAAGGCTTTTGTGGAAAGTGGATATCCAACAAAGATTCCTTCATCAGCTTTTAGATCAAACTTTGATAGCTGTTCAGGATGAGTCTTGAGAACAAAACACTTGCATCCAAATACATGAAAATATTTCAGATTTGGCTTCTTTTTCTTCACCATCTCATATGGTGTTTTTCCATGCTTATTAATGAGTGTCGCATTTTGAGTAAAACAAGCAGTCTACACAGCTTCAGCCCAGAAATAGGTTGGAAGCTTCGCTTCTTCAAGCATTGTACGTGCAGCTTCAATGAGAGTCCTATTCTTTCTTTTAACAACTCCATTTTGCTGTGGAGTTCCAGGAGCAGAAAATTCCTACTTTATTCCATGGTTTTTGCAGAACTCTTCCATTATCAAATTCTTGAACTCAGTGCCATTATCACTCCTTAAAATTTTCACAGAATCTTTGACCATTTTATCCAGCTGTTTGACATGATCAATCAAGATATATGCAGTTTCATTTTTTTGTGCAAGAAATACACCCATGTGTATCTGGTGAACTCATCCACTATGACCAACGCATACTTCTTCTTTGCAATAGACATGACATTTACTGGACCAAATAGATCAACATGTAGTAGATGATAAGGCTCAAGAATTGATGATTCAGTCTTGCTCTTAAATGAAGATTTTCTTTGTTTGGCCTTCTGACAGGAATCACAAAGACCATCAGGAGCAAATACTGACTTTGGCAGTCCTCTCACAAGGTTTTTCTTGACCAGTTCATTTATATTGTTGAAATTTAAATGAGAGAGTTTCTTATGCCAATTCCAGCTTTCTTCAATTGATGCTCTACTCATCAGACAGATTGCAGAACCATCAGTACTTGTTGAAAGCTTAGCTTCATAAATGTTACCACGCCTGTATCCTTTCAGAACAACTTTGCCTTTAGATTTACTCACAATTTCACAGTGTTCTTCAAAGAAATCAACATGATAACCTCTGTCACAGATTTGACTTATACTCAGTAGGTTGTGTTTAAGTCCTGAGACCAGAGCTACTTCTTTAATTATGACATTTCCAAGATTGATATTGCCATATCCCAATGTTTTTCCAATGTTGCCATCTCCATAAGAAACACTTGGGCCAGCTTTCTCCACAAAGTCTGATAGCAGGGCCTTATTTCCAGTCATATGTCCTAAACATCCACTGTCCAGAACTAGAATATTTTTCCTGTTGCCCTGCAATCACAAAGACCACTAATTATTAGTTTTAAGGACCCAGACTTGCTTGGATCCTTTGGCCTTATTAAGTTTGTTAACATTTGCAGCGGATTTAGCATTAGAGTTTATGTTAACATTTTTCTTATCAGAACTTACACTATCAGACTTTGAATCAGAATTTACACTAGAAGGAACAATGGAAACTTTCTTCAAAGAAGGTTTTATTTGATAATAATCATAGTACAAACTATGATATTCCTTACAAGTATAAATGGAATGCCATAAACTACCACAATGAAAACAAGGATTTTGTGGTTTGTATCTAACAGACTGACTCTTAACTCCTGATTTTGAAGGTAAGGAGTTAATATTCTTATTTTTCCTGCAAAAAGAAGCCAGATGGTTAGAACTTCCACAGTTATGACATGTTTTCCTAGGAGCATCAGGAACAGGTTTATAATTATTGCTTTTATTCACACCTTCCTTTCCATTCCTATTTTTCCTAGGTGATTTTACCTTGTTTGCATTCTTAACATCTTTCAGCTTATGCTTAAGCTGCTTCTTTGTCATTAAGCCTATGTTCACTTCAGCTGTCTTTTCCTGTTTTAGTTTGTTAGAAGTTAATTACTTTGTAACTTCTGATTTCTCATTTTCAGACTTTACAGTTACAAACTTAACAGGTTTTAACTTTGGCTTTTGCTTATCAACAGGCTTAATTTCTTCAGTTCCTTTATCATTCTTATCTTCTCCATAACCTAAGCCCTCTTTCCAGTTTCCACTACTTAGCAAATTTTGAGTTGTTTTACCAGAGTTAGTCCAAGTCCTGATAATCTCTCTTTCCTTTTCTAACTCAGTTTTTAGAGATTCATTCATTTTTAGCACTTCATCCCTAACATAAAAAGCATCATCTCTATCCTTCTGAGTTTGATGGAATATGACTAACTCTTTTTCTAAGAAATCATTTCTTTTCTTAAATGCAAGATTTTCAGAAGTTAATCTTTCACATGTTAAAGTTTGATCTCTATAACTAACAAACATGGTTTTAAGATATCTTCTCAACTCATTAATATCATCAGTATGAAAAGCATAAGTAGTCTGAGGTACCTTTATTTCAGCAGCTTCAGAACTTCTCTCAGCACTTTCTTTATCAGCATTTGCCATCAATGCATAGTTTTCCTCACTTTCAGAGTCTGAGGTGTCTGTCCAGCTTTTCTGCTTTGTGACAAGAGCCTTGCCTTTGTCACCCTTTACCTTCTTGCAATCAGGAGATATGTGGCCTTTCTCACCACAGTTATAGCATTTAACATTGGTGTAATCTCCCCTATCAGACTTTCCTCCTCTGCCTTCAGATCTTCTGAAATTCTTCTTATCAGAACTTATGCCTTTCCTGGAAAACTTCTTTCCCTTCCTGAACTTCCTGTATGCAATCTTTGTGATTCCTTTCACCATAAGAGCACACAGCTTCATCATCTCTTCATCAGCATCAGTCTCAGGCAAGCTTTCAGAATCTGAGTCATCATCACTCTCAGAACTTGATGACTCAGTATCAGACTTTATGAAAAGAGCTTTACCCTTGTCTTTCTTTGAGGAAGCTGCTTTGGGGAATTCTTCTTCAGCCTTAAGAGCAACTGTCCTTGACTTTCCTCCTTTCCTCTTGCTTCTTTGTTCCATCTCAAGCTCATGAGTCTTGAGCTTACCATAGATTTCGTCAAGAGTTGTTTCATCAAGATTATAGTTGTCTCTTATTGTCGTTCCCTTCAAATCCCAGCATTCAGGAAGAGCTAACAGGAACTTAAGATTTGAATCTTCAAGATCATACTCTTTATTAATCAATGACAAATCATTCAAGAGTTTGACAAATCTATCATATAAATCATTCAATGACTCATTAGTCTTTGAGTCAAAGTGTTCATACTCTTGAGTGAGTATTGTCTTCCTGTTCTTCTTAATTGTCTCTGTTCCCTGACACCTTGTTTCCAGAGCATCCCATATCTCCTTAGCAGTCTTGCAGTTGATTACCCTGTTTGACATTACATTATCAATGGCACTATGCAGTAACTGTCGTACCTTAGCATCCTTAGCAATTGATGCTATATCTTCAGCATTATAATCACTCTTCTCCTTTGGTACGGTCTTTGCTGCTTCACCTGCAACTGCAACAGCAAGCTTGGTTGGTTTGTGAGGGCCTTCCTTGATTCTATCAAGGTATTCAGGATCTGTTGCTTCCAGGAACATGGTCATCCTTACCTTCCATATGGCATATTCAGATGGTCTCAGTATGGGAACTCTGATGGTCTCATACCGACTCTGAATTTGTGTCTTTGGTGGTTCCTCAGTTTTGGTAGGCTTAGTTGGAGTTTCTGTGTCCGACATGATTGTGTTTGGATCTTTAACTGTATGTGTGTTAACAGATAGGCTCTGATACCACTTGTTAGGTCACACACACACTGTAGAGGGGGTGAATACAGTGTATAGTACACTCAAATCGAACTTTAAGAACTTAAGTAACAGAAAACAAACTTTATTGAAACAATAAACTCTGTTACAGTATGGAACTGTTACCTCTCAGTGATGAACAATATCACGAGAGCTGCTAGGGTTATAATGAATAATCTTCTCGAATTATGATAACACTTATAGTGTAAACCCTATGTCTGTGTTTATATACTACACAGTTACAAGATAATCGCTAATTGATATGGAATATAATTCTGCTTCCTAAAATATATCAATCAGATATCTTTTCTTCCAAGTATTCCATTCTTCACAGAATTCCTTCTTCATGCATATCTCTTCTTATGTTTATCTTGATCTTCTTTCCTTTAATCAGCTACTGTCCTTCTCTGATCATCCTTCAGCACTTAAGTTCTGATATCCAACTTTTGATGATTATCTCCTGATAATATAAGTACTGATATCCTTAAGTCCTGACTTCCAGTATAAGTACTGATCAACAGTTAAGTACTGATTTATCCTGTTCAAATAAGATCTGAAAGCTAAACATAAAAAATATTAGCCATGACATTATCAAATATATCTAACATAAAACTATATTAATATTCAACGGATAACTATTTACCTCATCCGTTGAAGTGTCACATCAGTTGTTTTAAGTAAGTCACAGCTGTTGATTCTCTTACTTAACCGTTGATGCATATATATATACACAGTTGTATGTATTTGTATTAAAGGCAGTTTTTAGAATTCATACAGTTTTCTTTATTCTCAAATGGCTGTAATTTACTTAAAAATATTGTTTAATCATTCTCCTTACGTTTTAATTTGAGAAAGTATAAAAGCCCTTTGAATTCTTATTTTCACTTTACGCTTTCTTGCAATTTTTCAAAAGCTTTTACTCTCTTTCTCTCCCAAAACTCTCAACTTCACTCTGCAACCTCTACCCACTACAACGGCACAGTAGTAAAGATAATGTCCCAGTCTGGATTTGTCTATGAGAAAAACAATTTCGTAGCTTTGGTGGCAAAGAATGAAGCCCACTCAGATTATCACAAGATGATGGACTTCATCAAAAACTGCAAACTAAGCTATGCAATGCTGGAAGCTCCAACTATTTACTGTGAGGTAATTGAGGAGATTTGGACAACTGTAGAGTTCAACCCCACTCATGTGACCATCACTTTCTCCTCAAAGGTAAAGATTACTGTATTAACTGTGATGATATACAGTCCTGTTTCACACTACCTGAGAACAATGCCATGACACCACACACTGATAATGATGTATCTAGCATGTTATATTCCATAGGCTATTCTTTTGATTCTGCTAGTTTAGGGAGTATTAGAAGAAAAGGCCTTAGAAAAGAATGGAGTTTTCTTGGTGATGCCTTTATCAAGGTTTTCTCTGGGAAAATTAGTAATTTTGATGCAATAACTTCATCTCTTGTTAATATGCTCTATATGCTAGTTTCTGATAGGTATTTTAATTTTAGCAACTATGTTATGCTAGAATTGGGTACCAGGTTAGGTAACAAAGCTAATAGACCTCATAACATCTACTATGCTAGATTCTTTATGTTATTGGCTAACCATGTTGCTGAAGGTTTGGTCATAACCAATGAGATTAATAAACTCAAATGCTGGGCACAAGAGAAAAGGGTCCTTGCAGACCTTTTGAGAATTAACCTCAACAATCAGGTGCCATTGGTATATTTACCAATAATGAATGCACCTCAGGTAAGTGAGGTAAATACTTTTTCAACTCCCACTACTTCCAACCTTATTATTTCTTTGCCTTTAAGAGTGGCCATGGAATCTGTGTCATTGTCCCAACAGATTCCTACCAAGGCCACCAAATCTAAGGTTTCAAAACCAAAGTCAAAGAAAGCCACCTCTGTTGTTTCTAAAAAGACAACAGTTGTAATAACTACCATAAACCCTGAGGGGAGTTAACAGGGTGTGAGTGGTGAGGGGAGGGGTGAACATCAAGAAACCCCCCGGGATAAGGTAGGAGAGGTGAGTGGTTCACCAGCTAGCCAAGCCACAGTTTCTCAAAAGACTGTGGTGGTTGAAAAGGATTCAAACTCATCCCTAGTTGCATCCTCCCAAAAGGGTGCAACTATTGAAAATAGTCCCCAACCAGGGACACAGAACAAAAGAGGGAGGGACACTGAACCCACACACTCACCTGTAAAAGCCTTACAAGAAGAAAGAGGGTCAAAACCTTAGTTTCCGCACAGGGTGCACACACTGCACAGATACAACCACCTGTATCTATGCCTTCTCAAATTCAGCTTGATGTGACTCCAACAAATGTGGAGTTACAACCCCATTCTCTCAAAATTGACACACATCAATCACCAAATTCTCCATTATCATCTCTGGATGTGGACATGATATTCACATCAATTCCTGATTCTCCCTCTTTACAACTCAGGGAGGAGCCCCACTGAAATACTGGTGATCATCATCTTTTAGATGATTTGTTGGATCATCAGCCAATTCTTTCAGACTTAGTTGAAGAATCTATGTCACCTAAATTAAAATCAATCCACACAGATTTAACAATAATGTCAGTTTCAATTTCTACTTATTTTCCTTCTTCAACGGATATGCCTCATCCGTTGACAAGTGGTTGTTCTTCGACGGATAAGCATAACAGCTGTTATCCGTTGATACCATCAGTTCCTACTTCAACGGATACTCCCTATCCGTTGATAGTCTCTACATAAATAACTGAATCAATTCCAAGTGTAGAAGACATAGTTACTGTACAATCACTTCTAGGATTGAGGGAAAGGAGTGAAAATTTGAGTTAGAGGCTGGGTTGCTCCCAGGAAAAAGGAGAGCTTGAGAGTCTAAATATGCATGCTATTTCTTCCAGCATGGAAAAAGAAAGTGAGAGGAGTGCCACCTTAGTAGGTGAAGGTGAGGGCGTGAGGAGTGTGAGAGAAAAGCAGGTACAGAAGGTATAAGGGTGGATCCAGCCGTTGCTAATGAGTCAATGATTGTGGATGATGCTGAAAAGGAAAGACAATTTCAGCAACATTACAAAGCTGTAATTGATAACATTTCCTTGGATGCTGACACTTTTACTCATCATGTGTCAGCCTATCAATTGTTGGCTACTCAGGGCAATGAGGAGGCAGAAAAGACTTTAAATCTAGTACATACTTCAAAATCTCTACAAAGGGATAAAGCTGCTGTCAACTTGATGCCTTCTAAAGCTGGTGAGCCATCTAAAGAATTTGGAGTAAATTCTAATGATGATGACTCTGTCTCATTTGATGGAAGCATGAACTTTGGGGGAGATGAAGGCCCAAGTTCTATTCCAGATTTACCTGAATGGGCATTGACAAAGGAGTCAACACCAGGACAATTCAATGTATCCTTAGTCAAACAAATCATGTCTATCCAAAAAGCCATTCAGAACACCTCCAATGCTGGTACCAAGGCTCTTCTTCAAGCCCACTTAGATTCTCTACATATCATGAAGCTACAGCAATTAAGACAAAATCTGAGTGTGGATGAACTCAAGAAGGATATAGCTGACTTGAAGTCCTACAATTCTGAGAAGCTGGATTCAGTCATGCCCTATGGTACCATGCAGGACTTGTTACTGAGACTGAGAAGAGAATCAGATGCTGAAAAGAGGCTAACCAAGTTGGAGGACAGAGTTCAAGTCATTGAAAACTCTGTGGTCACCATTTTTCAAAATCAACAGTCTCAAACAAGTCTTCTAATGCAACTGGCTAAAGCACAAGGCTTGACTCCTCTCCTTGATGATAACAAAAAGGGGGAGAATAAAATGGAAGGGGGAGGGGAGCCATCTATAAACATCCAAATATCCAAAGTGCTAGTTCCTGCCATCACTACTTCTCCAACACTTCAAATCAAAGGAAAGCTTGATGGAATTGATCTAATCCAGCTAGCAACAGTTGAGATGAAGGTGAAGGAGCAAAGGAGAAAATTTGATGAAAGGATGCAACAGGTGTTTGGCTCTACAACTTCAAAATCATTATCTGTGAAACATAGCACAAAGGTTGAGCCAATCATTATGGAGCACAAGTTAGTAAGGAGAAATAAGGTTGGAGAAACTTCTTTCAGGAATTTGAAACCCATGGTAGTCAAGCCATCCACTAGATTCAACAGGGACTCTACAAAGAACCCTCTAAACCTTGGTCAACCAAAAGAAGTGGATTTTCCTCTTCCAAAACCTGATGAAGACAAAGTTTTGGGTGGTAGCATCATAAAGCACAAAGAGACCAATGATGTAGTGGAAAGAATGAATATGGCTATCATTTATAGAGAGGGAAAGAGTATCTGTGTGATGCAAGGACATCCCAAATTCTCAAAAGCCAAGAGGGAAGAAACCATGAGGTTAAAGGGAGAAGCTAAAAAGCTGAAAGCTGACAAAAGAGCACAAATAAAACTTGAAAAATAGCTAAAGTTAAGTCAGACTGAAGAAAAGAAGAAGATTGAAGACAAGAGTGAAGAAGACAAGATTGAAAGCAGAAATGTGGATATGGGGAATGTGGTTGGTGAGAGTGTGGAGGAAAGAAAGGAATGGCAGAAAGGGAACAGAAAGAAGGCCAATACAAAAAGAAAAAGTGGAGATGACACTGTGGAAACCCAATCAAAATCTAAACCACTACCTTCCATTCCTGAACCTTTTATTGTTGATCCTAGTATAAATGTCCATGATGAACCAATCATCCCTAAAGAGGAACCTATTGATTGGGACACCATTAACTTGCCTACTTTCCTAACTACCTCTCCACCACCAAAGAAACTGAAAAGAAAATCCAAATCAACACCTCCCCCAACCTCAAGTAAATTCACTCAGAAATACAAACCTAAGCCTAAGCCACAAGCCTCAAAGGATGATTATGTTCACATTTGTGACATAAAAGAGTTTACAAATATTGAACTCTATATGGATGAGCTGGAGGAAGTTAGGGGAATAAGTGCATACAAACAGCTCCAAGAAAGACTAGTGTTCAAGTATAAAGGAAGTGAGGAAAGGACTTGGCCTCTTCAAAGAATTCTGAATGAAGGCTATTTTACCTTGGTTAGAGTCTACTCAGCTAACAAAAGGGATTCTGGCTTTACCAGAACTGCCAAAACTGAGATTCTCAACAAGATTGCCAGCATAAGGAAAACTTGGTGGGAGTCTAATTCCTTGCCTAGAACATTACTCATACCTGAGCATGGAATTACAATTCTAAATCACCTCATTGGTTGATGGAGTTCAGAGACAATAAAGGAGTCAGAAGATTTTTCAGACTTGAAGACCAGCTTAAAATTGCCAGTAATGAAACTCTCAAGGACATGCAATCTAAGTTGGACATTAGTGAAGAAGTTGAAGCTGAATTCTACAGACAACTCCAACTCCAAGTAGAGGAAAATGACAGGAGGCTAGGGAAGAAAACAAGGGATCAAAGGAAAAGAAAATAATCTGCTCATCCTAAAGGAGCATCCTTGGAAATAATGTAATTCTTCAGTTCTATCTCAGTACATACACTTTTGCAGCACTTTTGAATTTCTACTTGATTTCAGTTCATATATTTGTTAAGTGTTTTGTTATCATCAAGTTAAACCCAAATTTATGCCTACAATTCTAGTAGACATAAATAGGGGGATATTGTTAGGAATATGTGTATTAGTTTGATAATAAGTTAAACAAAACACTTAAGTAGAAATCTAGTGTTTGTAGCCTCAACGGATAAGACCATTCTGGCTATCCGTTGATGGAGTAGGTTTACTTAGAAATAAGTTTAGTATTGTAGCACATTTCAGTTTCTGTATTTAAGTTATAATTCTTAGATGTTGTGGGAAATTATAAGTCATGTTGACTACTAGTGGATATGCAAATAGGAGGGCTAATTGTAAATATTTCATGCCTTGTAATTTTGTATAAATGAAGTAGTATCAACTGATAAATTAAAGGCCTTCAACGGATAAGAAACAAAGCTTCAACGAATGTCTCTAAAGCTTCAACGGATAACATCCATCAACGGATGAGTGCATCAACGGATAAAGCTTAAACTGGTAATGCATCAACGAATAAAGCCATCAACGGATGAAAGCTTCAATGGATGCTCAGTTCAATAGCAGTTGACAGTGAGAATTCATAAGCTGATAGAGGCACATGGGTTGACAGAGATAATTGAAATGTGGTAGCCTCTTGGAGGAATCAAGAAAATGTAGCATTTCCATTCTGGTGCAAACAAGGAAGTATTCAAAGATTTACAGATTATCCTAGATTGCATTGGATAGAGAAATTGATAAGTGGCATTTTGTACCACTTAGAACATCTTAAAATGGATTAAATTGGTGCCTTGAAATCAAGTATTTTGTGTATTTGATGTGTTTTTCTAGTGTTTATGCATTTCAGGGTATTAGTTGCATTTCGGAGGAGTAATCATCAAGAATAAGCCTTGGCATGTGTTCACCATTGCGAGAGGAAAGAAAGGGGCAGATTACGGCGAAGAAACGGAGCAAACTCAGAAATTTTCCAGTAGGGTCCTGAGCGCCCGCTCAACTATGCTGAGCGGCCGCGCAGGGTCGGGAAATTAAATAATTATTTTTAGACTTCTACTTCTGTTTGGCTTCCAACTTCTATGTAATCTGAGTTTTATGGGACTAGTATATAAGTAGATTTGGAGACATTTTTCATGAGGTTGGATCGTGGTATTAAGCAAGGAGAAAAGGAGATAAGGAAGAAGACCGTTTTAGCACACAGCAACGAAGAGGAAGCATATTTTCTTGTGATTCTTGTTTCATTGTAATGTTGGATGCTAGTTTTCTTACTTCGAACCTATTTACTCTTGTGACGTACTCTGATTTAATATAATTAGTTTAGTTATTATTTTCTTGTGTTTGTTTATCATGATTTCATATGAACCCACGATGACGATAAGTGCTATTATGGGCTAATCGTGATCATGGGGTTACAATGGATTTACTATGGAATTGTTTAGTTAATTGTTTAATACTTTAGTGTGTGATGATTGTATGATATCTAGTATTGGTTGTGCGTATTCGTCTTATGTGCGTCGCGAACATATAAGATAGGGTGTTCATTGTAACACCCCCAGATCCGGGGTCGGGGATCCGGGTCGTCACGGTCTTTCTTTCCACAATATCACTTCACTTAATTAATAATAATTAACCTTATGCTGTGACCCCACACTAACACACACCACAACCCGTTATAGTCTCAGAGATGAAATTTAAATAAGTACAAGTCTTTGAATCCACAATTTAAAAGTTATTACAACCCAAAATGATTACTTGATAAATTTACAGTTAATTGCCATTATCTGCCACAAGTTATAATTATACATAATTGATTCTCAAAAGTAGATGGTCTGATCTACAATAGATCTACCTCTGCAGCTATAGCAGCTACAACATCAACGGGAAGACGCGGGACGCTTCCCACGCGCTTGCGCTGGGTCTGCTGGAGTCTGGCCATCTTTCCTAACTGTTGTTGTGTGATGAAGAAATAAAGCAAGGGTGAGCAGCAAGCCCACCAAAATAATATGTATAATGATTTACAATATATGAGCCTACTCATAATACTCATGAAAGTCTTGGTCAAAAGAAATGAACCAAGTTGATAACTTAATGCGATGAAGTCGCAAAATATTCAGTATATATACATATATACTTTTCAAAATATTGGAAGTCCTCTTCCATGCATAATATACACAAAGTCCTAGTGTATAACTGTATAAAAAAAATATCGTTGCAAGGTGATCTCATATATCTAACCTTGTCTCAACGTTTTTCTGAAAATCTTTGTCATACATAAGACAATTATTAACTAGATATAAGTTTAAAAGATGAGGTTACCAAATACCCCAATATACTTATATCTTTCCCAAATACTACTTGAACTACCACCGTTCAAGTTATAATTAGTTTCAAAAGTTCATCCCACTGATGAGACCACAAGATAAGACTTGAATAGATTCAATCTTTGAAATATTATTGAATGAAAAAGTTATGAGATACTTTATTTAGTCCCGATATATATATATCCACATATATATATCTCTAAAACATTTCCTGGAACCTCTGTTATGTAAGGTATGAACAGAGTTGCAATATCCAATGAATTTGGAAGGAAAAGAAAACCTTTGGCATAAACCAGATATCTTGCTGATCAGGCAAAGATACCCATAAGTAACCTTTTCTACTAGTAGATGGACGAATTCCCCACTGGTCATCACCCTGGTCATAATTAGGACCTTATGCTGGACTGCCACTCAGCCACTTATGCATTTGATGGACTCCCACTGAGCCACTTACACTATCATGGACGCCCACTGAGCCCATGTTGCTTATGCCGACTCAATTGATGGACTTACTTCCCGAACGTTGGGTAAGTAATCAATTCATTTACCAAAACTGCAACCTTGTTGCGAAAATACACCACAGAGCCGGATCCCTCAGGTTTTAAGCGAGTATTTAAATCCCCTTTAAAGGAAGATCTTAAATATAAAATGAGTTTTGGGATCCGCTCTAACTTTTAAAAATCATTTTGAAGACTCGAAAACACTTTAAAGAGTGTTTGGAGTAAAGCTGATTTAATGAAGTAAATCAGTCCCCAGAATATTTAGAAAATGACTGAATATTATTATTTAAATAATATTTCCATAAAGAATAATCTTTTATAAAAAAAATAATTGAAGTAGAAGTTTTAAAACATGTACTTGAAACGAGTATTAAATAACCAAATATATACTTATATGAAAGTATTATCTTTAATTGAATAATCGAAAATAAGTTTGATTATTTACACCTTATTCTTTAATAAAATAAAGAATATATTTCAGCAAATAATCGGAGTCATAGATCCTCAAATGAATATTCAAATAATATTCAATAAATAAAATAAGCTGAGTCATAAGCCCTCGAATGAATATTCGAAATAATATTCATTAAATAATAAGCTGAGTCATAAGCCCTCGAATGAATATTCAAAATAATATTCATTAATAAAGTAAAAGGAGTCATAAGTCCTCGAATGAATATTCAAAATAATATTTATTAATAAAATAAATGGAGTCATACGCCTTCGAATAATATTCGAAATAATATTCAATAAATAATATAAAAGAGTCATAAGTCCTCGAATGAATATTCAAAATAATATTTATTAATAAAATAAAGTTAAAGTTATCGAATAAATCTTATTCGATTAATAGTTTGGAAAAACTATAACCATATATATATATAAATATATATATATATATATATCCATATCCATATATATACAAAATCTACTCGGGATCCTCGACTCCCGGTTTTAGAAAATATTTTCACCTTTGGGTCCCTATACTAAGGGTATATGCAAGTTACCGCTATCCTCTAGCATAGGTATTATCGACTGAACCAACAGATATATATTTCAAGAATATGAAACAGGCATGCATATATATACCATATCACATGCTACAATATATCGCAAGATTTTGCTAATTAACCAACATGCATCTATCGCAAGATAATGCAAATACATATATTCATCACAACAACAGTATAACGGATAGAATACTTGCCTGAGCGACTGGGGGTTACGAATGGCTCGGGACGAGTCTGGTAACCTATAAGCAACAAGTAAGTTGGAATTAAACCAAAGTCACTTGTAAATCTATACTTTAACTAACTTAGACTCTAACGCTCGTTTTGCGCTCACTGATTCGCTTAAGTCACTCGGGTACCCTCGGCTCCACCATTTTTAATAATTTAACCTTTACGAGTTTTAAAGCGATTCCTTCGCGAATGTCTTACCAACTGCCTAACACACTTACCATAAATGTTTCATACATTAATTAACCCTTTTTGGTCTTTAACCTATGTTTCAAAGTAAGGCGAGGGAAAAAGTTTCGTTCGCGAAACGCCGTTACTTGAAACGGCCGTTTCTCCTAAACCGTGCATCGGAATCGAACGAACTACATATCAAAACGAAGCTCGTAACATGAGCTATCTAAACATGGCAGTGGTCATAATCTAGCAGGGGGTTCTCGGGTCCTAATGCTATGCACAAAAACAGTCCAAAGAAAATCGGACGTTACGACGGCTATGTTTACGCGATTACCAATATTTATACCACTCCAATTCTTTACCAATTCACTACAAACCACCCAACCATCATCAATACATCAAACACAACTTATATCAAGGCAAAGTCAGTCCATAATCTCAAGGTTTTCCAACTTATTCAACCGCAAACATGATCTACTAACCATAACTTAAGATTCATTAACCATTAACCAAGATTCATATCCAGAATCACCACAAATCCAACCAAACTATCTAACATACATGGATCTTGCTATACATACATGGATATTTCTATATATACATTAATCCATCCATGAACTCATCAAAACTCAAAGTTCAAACTATAAGTTAAAGGTGAAAGTTGTTTATACCTCCTTGAAGCTTCCTAACACAACCCAAGAGCTTTGAATGCCTAAAGAACCTTGATCCTTGCTTGTATAACCTTAATCTTTCATAAAAATTCAAGAAAACTAAAGTTATTTCTTGAAGGTTACTATTCACCATCTTCTTCCTTGATTTATAGAAAAAGATTGGCTTGGAATTAGAAGCTTAAACTTATAGGAAGTATGTAACTATCCATGGGGAAGCTTAGATAATTACCTTGCTAAATAGTAAGTGGTGGAGCTTGGATCTTCAAATTTTAAGAAAACCACCCGAGAGCTTCATGAACAAAACCTTGGTTGCTTTTGATTTTTGATGAAAATGATTTTTGCTTGGCTTGGTTGCTTGGTTTTTGTGCTTGCTTTAGTCAATTACCTTCTTGCCCTTGAATTTGTGTGGTTACAAAGCTACCACACCTCCTTCCTTCCCATGTCATGCTTATGTCATCCTCATGATGTCATCCTCCCTTCCTTGTCCTCTTTCTATTGGTTGGATGACATCATTCCCCACTAATCCCTTTGCTTAACTTCCTAATTGTTTGCCTAATGACCGCTGATCTGTTATACGGTTCGCTTAACTTTCGTTCTCGTTTATCGTTTGAAGGATCATACCCGGGATCTTATTACTTAGGTTCCCTTAACCTTTCTCAATACATTATATTCCTTTTTATGATCCTCTATTATAATCCTTTAATTTAAATCCTTTTTATCCTGTTACCTTATACTCAATTCTCTCCGTATCTTGTGGATTTCCGGGAAAAACCAAAGTGTTCGGAATTGGATTCTGACGATCTTTACATACACTTATATACTTCATAGAGTACTAATAATATCCCAGAATATCCATAACAGAACCCCTACATAGCGTGGCATGAAAAGTTTTCTCGTTCAGCAAAAACACTATTCATAAGGGTTTCAAAATTTCTCAAAAATTGGGGTTATTACAGTCTCCCCTCCTTAAAAGGATTCCGTCCCGGAATCAGATAGAAACAAATGGGGATACTTTCTTAGCATTACACTTCCTAACTCTCGAGTCAATTTTCCCACATTGTGGTTCTACCACCAAACTCTGCCTAGTTTGATAATCCGTCTCCTAAGCACTTGTTCCTTTTCACTCTATAACCCTCCCTGGTTGCTCCATATAGGTTACGTCGGGTTGCATATCTATGCGCTCATATGCCTCTATTTATCTGGCATCCGAATTACACTTCCTTAACATTGATACGTGAAACACGCTATGAACTTACTACATGTTCGGGGGGTAGGGCTAGCTCATATGCTAACTTCCCAAAACGTCTTAATATATCCAAGGGTCCAACAATTTGTGGACTTAGCTTTCCTTTCTTTCCGAACCTCATCAATCCTTTCCAAGGGATACCTATAACATTTCTAGGTCCCCTATTTCATACTCTTTATCCTTTCGTGTCAAATCAACATACTTATCATGTCCATCTTGGGCTACTACCAGCCGTCCTCTGATTAGATCTATCATATCCTTGGTCCTTTGGACTACTGCGGGTCCGAGCATCTTGCGCTCTACAACTTCATCCTAACATAAGGGAGATCGACATTGTCTTCCCTCAAGGATCTCGTAAGGCGACATCTCGATAATGACATATGATCTATTGTCGTAAGATAACTCAATCCGAATTAAGTGATCATTCCAAATTCTTTCAAGTCTATTGCACAGACTCTCATTATAGCTTTTATCATTAGAACTTTTGCTTCTCAATACCCATTCTTTTCCAGTTCGTAATCGCTACTACCTTCCGTTCCTAATATTATACTGGTTATACTTTTGCTCGTTAGCGTTCTATAACCTTTTAATAACCACGTCAACCTTAGTATCACGAATGTGTTCCCATTCCGCATACTACCACCACTTTATTACTCCTTTTTCAGTTGTTTCTATTTTCCAAAATTTGATCAATCAAATAGAAGTAAAGGAATTTGTTGAGAGATCACTATGATCATGAACACTTGTTATATCGCATAGTTAGTACAGAAGGTGGCCAGCCTTTAGTACTTGACAAGCAATTAAACAATAGCTGGTATCCTACTCGGCTTTTATCACACAGATAGATAGTCATTCGGCAATACCTCCCCTTCTGGAAGGGTTGTTCTTCTCAGCTTACATGAAATGAAAAGAAGAGAAAAGAACGAACTGAAGAGAATTGTATATATGAAAAAATATACTGCCCCAAAATATCTGGCTTGGAATCTACCTCTGAACTATAGAGGTTTGTCATAGAAGAACAAAACATATATGTATTTATATCAACATCAAGTATTATAGCATCGCATTTCACGTGCCTAAATATTTTCGCTATCCCGTCCATCATTCTATGGACCCATGCTCTTCCTCGAGCTTATACACAATTACCTTTGAAACTCCCTCGACATCGAAAATCGAATCTGGGATCTCATTCTAGACATCATCGTTACTTGAATTCTATGCTTGCACCGCAACCTTCCTCGTATAATAATACGACTCTCTATTGATAAGAAAGAATAATAATTCGCTAGGTAGATACTCTACTTAATTAGTCTATCAATGATAACTTATACACTACCACGACCCGATTAGTGGTACTCAATCTCAACACCCATTCCAATACAACTCCCACGGTTGTAATCAGCTCATTACTCGCAGAATCATTGCTGCCTTACTATGGTCCACCACTGACCTACTGTAGTCATTCATTTTCCATGAAGTCTTAATAGCTAACCATACGGAGTCCATACATGCCGTATCAAATCCTTCTAGGGAGGTAACATAATCACCATTTCTGATTCATGAAGAACACTCCTGATCCTGACATACATACATGACATGAAGCAGATAAAATTGCAGAAGAGTTTCAATCAAAGCAACGATAGCAGGTTAATACCATTCTAAATCATATGCCTTAAATAGAAGACTTACTCAAAGGTTCGTCTAGTCCTTTTTGAAACATGGTCCTGGCTTATCTCAAGATAGGACCTTCTAAGATAGATAGCCCGTTCATGGCGATTACACGAATTAAACCTTTACCAACTACTATTACGGTTGGGTATTGCACAGTCATCAGGAGGAATGTCAATCTTCCAAACCATAATACAACCTTCGTAGTTTTAACCATCATCACTGTATTCTTTTGGCACAAGCGCCTATAATTATCCTCTTACCTTTAAAGTGTCGGCCACCTCTTTAGCCTTTCCTGATAGTAAAATTTCCTTACATTCAATGTCATTTTAACCACCTCCAAATAATTTTCTACCTCATTTCAATCACAGCTTATGTGAAGATGTTTTCCTTAAAATCTAATGAGTAAAAAAAAAATACCACCATCTTTTTCCATAAGTTATTGCCTCAATCTTTAGAGGTTAATCACTGTCACGACTGACTCTCAATCATACTTAGAACATCTTTTATCTTAGGTCCTAATTGCCCTGAACAATTTCGACCTTTACTGGTTCGATCCATACTTTCTCGTGGTTTAACACGTGCCCCACTTGGCATCATTATAATTATGTCATATTTCCTTTATCAACATTTTTATTCTTGAGAATTTCGAATATTTCCTTTCTCCTTGTAAAACCTCTAAGGTTATCCTTCAATCGTTCCTCCTGTATTCCCCATATACAGGGCATATCAAAATACCATTTACTAATACTAGAACCATTGTCTATATACTTCTGAAAAATTTCTCCACTGATCCTTAAAGGTTATTATTACCTTAATCCTTTCCAATTCATACTGTCAAAACTCATACTATCCCTATTAAGGGTGAAATGCCAACCTTTATGCATTCCCCTAGGATTCGTTTTAAGTTACCGATGTTCTATCCTTAATTCCACCTTTAAAAAGGTACAAGCATCCTTCCATGGATAAATAAAGTCATATCTCCCTGATAAGGGTATCTTATTCAATCATTTCCACCTCGATAGTCTATACCGAATTTCATAATAGCATCCTTATTCAAGTTAAGGTCAATCCACATGGCCTCCAAAAGATAAAAATGGTTATCCGCTTTTCTTTCCTGATTTGGTAATGATCACATGGATGATCTGGAAGATATTGGTCGTGTTCAACGTGAACTTCTTCTTAATAAATCCTTATTTACTTTTGTTGTTTATCTCAACAGTCATCTCAATGTTGGGATATCTTTCATATCTGGCGTCTCCCTTTCTGGGTATCATGCCACCGGTCTTACACTTCACCTTCTTGAAGGTCACTTCCTTCATCCAATTTTCTTAATTTCTTACTTTCTTATCCCCTTAGTCTATCCGCGTCTCATTATTTATCCTTCGAATTATCTCAAGGTTTCCTCGAATCTTCCCAACTTGCAGGGGAAAAAATATATGTATCTCTTATGCCCTCAACCATCAATTTTAACTCATGGTGAATCATCCTCATCCTGATGATTACATACTCTTCTATTTCTATTTCTACGAGTCTTTAGGGTTTCCTCATACCCAACTCCCTTATCATTCCTCAAACTCTATTGCCTTTATATTCCTTTCCACTTCAGTTTCTTTTTATTTTCCTTTCTCTTATCATTATTTCATGAACCAACACAACTTAAGCATTGATTTCAAACATCCCGTCATTCTGGATTCGTGTCCTCAGAATGAATCTTGATAACTTTTACAACTTAGATTCACAATTCATCATACTCGTCTGCCTTTGTTCTGGCTCTAAAGCTTTTACACTATCTTCATAACTTTGGGAAGTACTTTCCTGAAAACAATTGACTAAACTTTAATCAGTTTATTATAATCTCTTGCTCCGTGCCTTCCTTGGTCTTTCACCAGCGGGTGGTCTCTCTCTCAGGAGGGTAAGTGATAAAAACAGTCTTTTGAGATTCGTCAATCATTTAGAATCTCAAATGATTCCTATATTTCCTTTAGCCAGGCTCTTGCCTCGACTGGGTCAGCTTGTTCCTTGGAACTCTGAGAGCTTAGCGACTTAAAGGTCATGAAAGAATTTCCTACCGCATTGTTTCCTCAAGGTGGTGGTTGGGAATAAAGTATAAGTTCTGTTTAGACAGGTCCATGAATTTCCGTATAGGAGTACCGTCTCGGGTCTCCTTATCTCGCTCGACTTCTGTTTTCTTAGTCTAAACGTTCCCTCCTCCTCCCCATAATCGGGGTCATCCTTCATGTTTTAAATCCTCATTTTCCACTCCATTATATTATGGGTTCCTTCTATCTTGATGGCGACCTCCCTGACTATCACGTTCAGGGTTTGCTCTAAATCTTATTCCTCAAACTATGTCTCTCATCTAAGTTCTCATCCTTACGCTCTTGAACTTTCGGAACCCAAATTCTATAGGAATACCTCATTATTCCCTTATCATCTTTCTCGATATTAATCTTTTATCTAATTGTTGGCTCTCTGCCTTCATTCATAACTTTTTCTGACACAATATGATCTTTTCCAATAATTCGGGCTGTATTGCAATCTCAAACAGCTTTTCGGTACCGGCTCCGGTTACCTTCACTACTATTTCCAAAATCTCTTACAAACTCTCCCAAAGACATCATCATCTTGAGTCTCTCCTTTTTACTAAGGGCATCAGCCACCACATTGGCTTTCCCCGAATGATAAAGAATCTCCCAATCATTATTTTTTATTAGCTCTAACTGCCTCCTCTGGCATATGTTGAGCTCTTTCTACGTGAAAATATACTAGAGCACTTATGGCTTAGGTAATTCTCGCACTTCTCTCCATACAAGTAGTGCCTCCAATCTTTAGGGTAAAACTATTGCCACGAGCCTAAGCTTATGGGCGGGGATATCGAATTTCATATTACCTTAATTGTCTTGACATGTACGCGATTACCTTACCGTGCTGCATAAGCACGCACCCTAAGCCCTTGTGCGAAGCGTCACTACACTTCACAAAATCTCCTTTTCCATCCGGCAATGCCAGCATAAGGGCCATCACCAACCTCTGCTTCAGTTCTTGAAAGCTGTTCTCGTATTTCTCTGTCCATTCGAACTTCTCAGTCTTACGAGTAAGCCGCGTTAAAGGGGCTACTATCTTTATAACTTGAATGAACCTCCGGTAGTGACCAGCCAATCCTACCTCTGGTAGTCGACCAAACCATGGTCATCAATTCATCAGTGGTCCTTTATCCAATCCTGTCAGGATCCTCCATGGGATCCTCCTCAACAACTATCCCTTTAGGACAACATCCTCAACCACTAAATCCTCAATATCAACATCATCCGGTCCTGCATTAGGACACTCTATCGGATCCAAAATCCGATCTCCAATTAGTAATAAAATATCATCGCGATGTTGCTCCTCAACATCAGGGTTCGGAGTCCCGCTACCATCTATGATAACGAACTACGCTTCTATTACGATATTTATAAGGGTTCCCATAAGGGTTTTAACTGTCGGTACTACGTTAGGTAGCCCGACTATGAACTTGGCAAGAGTTCTTATTATCTTAGTGAACTTATTATCTTAACGTCCCATCATCTCTGAGGTTTATAACGCTTAGCTCTGATACCATTTCTGTAACACCCCCAGATCCGGGGTCGGGGATCCGGGTCATCACGGTCTTTCTTTCCACAATATCACTTCACTTAATTAATAATAATTAACCTTATGTTGTGACCCCACACTAACACACACCACAACCCGTTATAGTCTCAGAGATGAAATTTAAATAAGTACAAGTCTTTGAATCCACAATTTAAAAGTTATTACAACCCAAAATGATTACTTGATAAATTTACAGTTAATTGCCATTATCTGCCACAAGTTATAATTATACATAATTGATTCTCAAAAGTAGATGGTCTGATATACAATAGATCTACCTCTGCAGCTATAGCAGCTACAACATCAACGGGAAGACGCGGGACGCTTCCCACGCGCTTGCGCTGGGTCTGCTGGAGTCTGGCCATCTTTCCTAACTGTTGTTGTGTGATGAAGAAATAAAGCAAGGGTGAGCAGCAAGCCCACCAAAATAATATGTATAATGATTTACAATATATGAGCCTACTCATAATACTCATGAAAGTCTTGGTCAAAAGAAATGAACCAAGTTGATAACTTAATGCGATGAAGTCGCAAAATATTCAGTATATATACATATATACTTTTCAAAATATTGGAAGTCCTCTTCCATGCATAATATACACAAAGTCCTAGTGTATAACTGTATAAAAAAAATATCGTTGCAAGGTGATCTCATATATCTAACCTTGTCTCAACGTTTTTCTGAAAATCTTTGTCATACATAAGACAATTATTAACTAGATATAAGTTTAAAAGATGAGGTTACCAAATACCCCAATATACTTATATCTTTCCCAAATACTACTTGAACTACCACCGTTCAAGTTATAATTAGTTTCAAAAGTTCATCCCACTGATGAGACCACAAGATAAGACTTGAATAGATTCAATCTTTGAAATATTATTGAATGAAAAAGTTATGAGATACTTTATTTAGTCCCGATATATATATATATCCACATATATATATCTCTAAAACATTTCCTGGAACCTCTGTTATGTAAGGTATGAACAGAGTTGCAATATCCAATGAATTTGGAAGGAAAAGAAAACCTTTGGCATAAACCAGATATCTTGCTGATCAGGCAAAGATACCCATAAGTAACCTTTTCTACTAGTAGATGGACGAATTCCCCACTGGTCATCACCCTGGTCATAATTAGGACCTTATGCTGGACTGCCACTCAGCCACTTATGCATTTGATGGACTCCCACTGAGCCACTTACACTATCATGGACGCCCACTGAGCCCATGTTGCTTATGCCGACTCAATAGATGGACTTACTTCCCGAACGTTGGGTAAGTAATCAATTCATTTACCAAAACTACAACCTTGTTGCGAAAATACACCACAGAGCCGGATCCCTCAGGTTTTAAGCGAGTATTTAAATCCCCTTTAAAGGAAGATCTTAAATATAAAATGAGTTTTGGGATCCGCTCTAACTTTTAAAAATCATTTTGAAGACTCGAAAACACTTTAAAGAGTGTTTGGAGTAAAGCTGATTTAATGAAGTAAATCAGTCCCCAGAATATTTAGAAAATGACTGAATATTATTATTTAAATAATATTCCCATAAAGAATAATCTTTTATAAAAAAAATAATTGAAGTAGAAGTTTTAAAACTTATACTTGAAACGAGTATTAAATAACCAAAGATATACTTATATGAAAGTATTATCTTTAATTGAATAATCGAAAATAAGTTTGATTATTTACACCTTATTCTTTAATAAAATAAAGAATATATTTCAGCAAATAATCGGAGTCATAGATCCTCAAATGAATATTCAAATAATATTCAATAAATAAAATAAGCTAAGTCATAAGCCCTCGAATGAATATTCGAAATAATATTCATTAAATAATAAGCTGAGTCATAAGCCCTCGAATGAATATTCAAAATAATATTCATTAATAAAGTAAAAGGAGTCATAAGTCCTCGAATGAATATTCAAAATAATATTTATTAATAAAATAAACGGAGTCATACGCCTTCGAATAATATTCGAAATAATATTCAATAAATAATATAAAAGAGTCATAAGTCCTCGAATGAATATTCAAAATAATATTTATTAATAAAATAAAGTTAAAGTTATCGAATAAACCTTATTCGATTAATAGTTTGGAAAAACTATAACCATATATATATATAAATATATATATATATATATATATATATCCATATCCATATATATACAAAATCTACTCGGGATCCTCGACTCCCGGTTTTAGAAAATATTTTCACCTTTGGGTCCCTATACTAAGGGTATATGCAAGTTACCGCTATCCTCTAGCATAGGTATTATCAACTGAACCAACAGATATATATTTCAAGAATATGAAACAGGCATGCATATATATACCATATCACATGCTACAATATATCGCAAGATTTTGCTAATTAACCAACATGCATCTATCGCAAGATAATGCAAATACATATATTCATCACAACAACAGTATAACGGATAGAATACTTGCCTGAGCGACTGGGGGTTACGAATGGCTCGGGACGAGTCTGGTAACCTATAAGCAACAAGTAAGTTGGAATTAAACCAAAGTCACTTGTAAATCTATACTTTAACTAACTTAGACTCTAACGCTCGTTTTGCGCTCACTGATTCGCTTAAGTCACTCGGGTACCCTCGGCTCCACCATTTTTAATAATTTAACCTTTACGAGTTTTAAAGCGATTCCTTCGCGAATGTCTTACCAACTTCCTAACACACTTACCATAAATGTTTCATACATTAATTAACCCTTTTTGGTCTTTAACCTATGTTTCAAAGTAAGGCGAGGGAAAAAGTTTCGTTCGCGAAATGCCGTTACTTGAAACGGTCGTTTCTCCTAAACCGTGCATCGGAATCGAACGAACTACATATCAAAACGAAGCTCGTAACATGAGCTATCTAAACATGGCAGTGGTCATAATCTAGCAGGGGGTTCTCGGGTCCTAATGCTATGCACAAAAACAGTCCAAAGAAAATCGGACGTTACGACGGCTATGTTTACGCGATTACCAATATTTATACCACTCCAATTCTTTACCAATTCACTACAAACCACCCAACCATCATCAATACATCAAACACAACTTATATCAAGGCAAAGTTAGTCCATAATCTCAAGGTTTTCCAACTTATTCAACCGCAAACATGATCTACTAACCATAACTTAAGATTCATTAACCATTAACCAAGATTCATATCCAGAATCACCACAAATCCAACCAAACTATCTAACATACATGGATCTTGCTATACATACATGGATATTTCTATATATACATTAATCCATCCATGAACTCATCAAAACTCAAAGTTCAAACTATAAGTTAAAGGTGAAAGTTGTTTATACCTCCTTGAAGCTTCCTAACACAACCCAAGAGCTTTGAATGCCTAAAGAACCTTGATCCTTGCTTGTATAACCTTAATCTTTCATAAAAATTCAAGAAAACTAAAGTTATTTCTTGAAGGTTACTATTCACCATCTTCTTCCTTGATTTATAGAAAAAGATTGGCTTGGAATTAGAAGCTTAAACTTATAGGAAGTATGTAACTATCCATGGGGAAGCTTAGATAATTACCTTGCTAAATAGTAAGTGGTGGAGCTTGGATCTTCAAATTTTAAGAAAACCACCCGAGAGCTTCATGAACAAAACCTTGGTTGCTTTTGATTTTTGATGAAAATGATTTTTGCTTGGCTTGGTTGCTTGGTTTTTGTGCTTGCTTTAGTCAATTACCTTCTTGCCCTTGAATTTGTGTGGTTACAAAGCTACCACACCTCCTTCCTTCCCATGTCATGCTTATGTCATCCTCATGATGTCATCCTCCCTTCCTTGTCCTCTTTCTATTGGTTGGATGACATCATTCCCCACTAATCCCTTTGCTTAACTTCCTAATTATTTGCCTAATGACCGCTGATCTGTTATACGGTTCGCTTAACTTTCGTTCTCGTTTATCGTTTGAAGGATCATACCCGGGATCTTATTACTTAGGTTCCCTTAACCTTTCTCAATACATTATATTCCTTTTTATGATCCTCTATTATAATCCTTTAATTTAAATCCTTTTTATCCTGTTACCTTATACTCAATTCTCTCCGTATCTTGTGGATTTCCGGGAAAAACCAAAGTGTTCGGAATTGGATTCTGACGATCTTTACATACACTTATATACTTCATAGAGTACTAATAATATCCCAGAATATCCATAACAGAACCCCTACATAGCGTGGCATGAAAAGTTTTCTCGTTCAGCAAAAACACTATTCATAAGGGTTTCAAAATTTCTCAAAAATTGGGGTTATTACATTCATCTCTTGTGAAGCGACGGTGGATCTTGAGATTTAGAACTTGCCATGCTAGCTAGGTTCATGTACGGTGTGCATGATTAGTGGGTAACTCTAACAGTTTTATTCGCCTTGTGTAATCAAAAGGAATAACATGTGCTTAAATCATTGTGTTGTCAATTTCTGTAGACATATAGGAACTCAACATAATTGATTCCTATTCAACTTCTATCCTAATTGTGGGTGCTTGGTAGAATGGTATTAGTACAATGAAAGTTGGCTTTTATCAGTTTCGTGTTATTCGATTAATATCATCACTGTCACATGCTAAAGGTAATAACAATAACTATTGGAGGAAGTAGTAATGAAGTTGTGATCTCATGAGTGTTTTAATATTGTTAATTTGAGTGTTAATTAAGTGATTAATTAAGTAATTAATTGTAGTTAATATTTAGTCAACAATTCTAAGTGTTAGTGTCTTAACATTGAGAAGTAATCATACATTGGTGCGTGAGTTTAATTAAACAATAATTTGTCTGAGTCTCTGTGGGAACGAACAAGAAAGTATTCTATATTACCTGCGAACGCGTATACTTGTGTGAATATTAGCGCGTGTTTTCGCCCTAATAAGTTTTTGGCGCCGCTGCCGGGGACTCGGCGTATTTGTTTAGTTTATGTACTTACCATCATTGGTCATTAAGACTCAGTGATTAGGACGTAGTTGTTACTTATTGTTTCCGGTTTTGGTTCAGGTACTTTAGCGAGCGTTTATGCAAACTCGTTCTCGTACTCGCAAGAGGACTTTAGATACAACTGAGGAGACAGACGAAATTCTTGATATTCCGGAGAAGATAGATTTTGAAGATTCGGATTCAGGATCTGAGCAGAAAGAACCACTAATCATGGGTGATCGTATTGTTCAGGCTAATCCAGCTCTTATGGACTTTTCTCGGCCAAATATTGATGACATTCAGTCAAGCATTCTTCATCCGGCTATTCAAGCTAACACCTTTGAAATCAAGCTGGACACTATTCAGATGGTGTAGAATTCTGTTTCTTTTGGAGGAGCTGCGACTGAAGACCCCAACATGCACATAAGGAATTTTGTCAAGATCTGGAGTACTTTCAAGTATAATGACATGACTGATGAGGCTATCAAGCTGAGGCTTTTCCCATTTTCACTGAGGGACAAAGCTAAGGACTGGTTACATTCTGAACCAGCTGGGTCCATCACTACTTGGCAAGATCTTGCACAAAAGTTTCTGGTGAAGTTTTATCTGATGGCAAAAACTGCTGCTATGAGGAGTGCTCTTACTCAGTTTGCACAGCAACCTACAGAATCTATGTGCGAAGCTTGGGAACGCTACAAGGAAATGTTGAGGAAGTATCCACATCATGGAATGCCCGATTGGATGGTGATCACTGGTTTCTATAATGGTTTGGGGGCCCAATCTCGGCCCATGCTCGATGCAACAGCTGGAGGTGCCTTATGGGCTAAAAGCTATACTGAGGCTTATAATCTTATCGAGACTATGGCTGCAAATGAGCATCAAAACCCAACTCAGAGGATGATGCCTGGGAAGGTAGCAGGTATTCTGGAAGTCGATGCAGCCATCGCTATTGCAGCGCAGCTTCAAGCGCTGTCAATGAAGGTTGATTCTCTGGCTACATATGGAGTTAATCAAATAGCTATGGTTTGTGAGCTTTGTGCAGGTTCTCATGCTACGGATCAGTATTCTCTTGTCAACGAATCTGTTCAGTATGTGAATAATTATCAGCGACAATAGCAGCCTGTGCCAGCTACTTATCATACTAATAACAGAAATCATCCAAATTTTAGCTGGGGTAATAATCAGTATGTTATTCAGCCACCATATCAGCAAGGTGTGAGTAAACAGTTTAATCCACCTGGATTCCAGCAACCACAACAGTATGCTCAAAGGCAATCATATCCTCAACAGGGAAGTGCAGGTGCACCTACTAGTGCTGATTTTGAGGAACTTAAGCTATTATGCAAGAGTCAGGCGGTTTCTATGAAGACCTTGGAAAATCAAATCGGTCAAATAGCCAATGTAGTGCTCAATCGTCAACCTGGCACACTTCCCAATGACACGGAAGTACCAGGCAGGAAGGAAGCTAAAGAGCAAGTCAATGCTATTACCTTAAGGTCTGGGAAAGTTGTTGATGCTGAAAAGGCAAAAGAAGGAGAAGCTGAAGTTAGAGATGAAGATGCTAAGCAAAAGGAGAAATCGGTGGAACCAAGGAAGACTACTGTTGAACACACTCTGCCTGAGGGTAATACAGGGGAGAAACAGCTCTATCCTCCACCACCTTTTCCTAAGAGATTGCAGCAACAAAAGCTGGATAGACAGTTCGGTAAGTTTCTGGAGGTGTTCAAGAAACTTCACATCAATATACCTTTCGCTGAGGCGCTGGAGCAAATGCCTAGTAATGCTAAGTTTATGAAGAGTATTCTTTTAAGGAAGGTGAAACTGGATGACCTTGAGACCGTGGCTCTCACGGAAGAATGCAGCGCTGTTCTGCAGCAAAAGTTACCTCCAAAGCTGAAAGATCCAGGTAGCTTCACCATTCCTTGCACCATTGGCAAGTTGACTTTTGACAAGTGCCTTTGTGATTTGGGAGCAAGCATCAATCTGATGCCGTTGTCGATCTTTAAAAAGTTGGATTTGCCTGATCCAAAACCCACATACATGTCTCTATAATTGGCTGATCGTTCTATTACTTACCCAAGGGGCATAGTGGAGGATGTGCTAGTCAAGGTGGATAAGCTCTTCTTTCCTGCAGATTTTGTTATTCTGGATTTTGAGGAAGATAAGAAGATTCCCATAATCTTGGGAAGACCTTTCTTGGCTACTCGCCGTACCTTGATAGATGTGCAGAAAGGTGAACTTACTATGCGGGTACAAGATCAGGATGTGACCTTCAACGTATTCAAGGCAATGAAATTCCCTACAGAAGATGAGGAGTGCTTAAAAGTGGATGTGATTGATTTTGTGGTTACTTCGGAACTCGATCACATGCTAATGTCTGATGCATTGGAAAAGGCCTTAGTGGGGGATTTTGACAGTGATGATTAAGATGGCAATGAGCAATTACAATATCTGAATGCTTCTCCCTGGAAGCGAAAGCTGGACATGCCGTTTGAATCTCTTGGTACTTCTGACCTCAAGAATGCTGAAGGAAAGCTCAAACCATCAATAGAGGAAGCACCTACCTTGGAGCTCAAGCCATTACCTGAACACTTGAGGTATGCTTTTTTAGGAGATGCATCTACTTTACCTGTTATTATTGCATCTGACCTTTCAGGTAGTGAGGAAGACAAGCTCTTAAGGATTTTGAAAGAATTCAAATCGGCTATTGGATGGACCATAGCAGATATCAAGGGGATCATTCCTTCATATTGTATGCATAAAATTCTGCTAGAGGAAGGTAGTAAGCCGACTATTGAACAGCAGCGCAGACTTAATCCTATCATGAAGGAGGTGGTGAAGAAAGAAATTCTGAAATGGCTAGATGCAGGCATCATTTATCCTATTTTTGACAGTTCTTGGGTGAGCCCCGTACAATATGTATACCTAAGAAAGGAGGTATCACTATGGTAGCAAATGAGAAGAATGAGCTCATCCCCACTCGAACAGTTACATGATGGAGAGTATGCATGGATTATCGAAATTTGAACAAAGCCACGAGGAAGGATCACTTCCCTCTTCCATTCATTGATCAGATGCTTGACAGGTTGGCTGGTCATGAGTATTATTGTCTTCTGGATGGCTATTCAGGGTATAATCAGATTTGTATTGCACCAGAGGATCAGGAAAAGACTACTTTCACTTGCCCATTTGGCACGTTTGCTTTTCGCAGAGTTTCGTTTGGGTTATGTGGTACCCCGACCACTTTTCAGAGATGTATGATGGCTATATTCTCTGACATGATTGGAAATAATGTCGAGGTGTTCATGGACGACTTCTCCGTCTTTGGACATTCGTATGATGAATGTTTGAATAATCTTCGTGTCGTACTGAAAAGGTGCGTGGAAACTAATTTGGTGCTCAATTGGGAGAAATGTTATTTCATGCTGCATGAAGGCATTATTCTTGGGCATAAGGTCTCTAGCAAAGGTCTGGAGGTGGACAAGGCCAAGGTGGGAGTCATTGAAAATCTTCCACCACCTATTTCTGTGAAGGGAATCCATAGTTTTCTTGGTCATGCGGGTTTTTATCGGCGATTCATCAAGGACTTTTCAAAGATATCTAAGCCGTTGTGCAATTTTCTTGAGAAATATGTGCCTTTCAAATTTGATGATGAATGTTTGGCGGCATTCGAGACTCTCAAGAAGAGTTTGATCACTGCACCAGTTATTATAGCACCAGATTGGACAGAGCCGTTTGAGATGATGTGTGATGCGAGTGATTATGCGGTAGGTACAGTTCTGGGGCAGCGCAAGAATAATCTCTTTCATGTGGTCTACTATGCGAGTAAGACCTTAAATGGGGCCCAAATGAACTACACCACTACGGAGAAGGAGCTCTTTGCTATAGTCTTTGGTTTCGAGAAATTTCGATCTTATCTGCTTGGGACTAAAGTAACAGTATTCACTGATCATGCGGCCATTCGCTATTTGGTTTCCAAGAAGGATTCGAAGCCGAGACTCATTCGTTGGGTGCTCTTACTTCAGGAATTTGAGTTAGAGATCAAGGATCGAAAAGGTACTGAGAATCAAGTAGCTGACCATCTCTCTAGGTTGGAGAATCCCGAGTCTGCTTCACAAGATAGGACATTAATCAATGAATCTTTTCCGGATGAGCAGTTATTCGCAGTTCAGGAGGAAGAGCCATGGTTTGCAGATATTGTAAACTATCTTGTCAGCAATATAATGCCTCCTAATTTAACCTCAGCTCAAAAGAAAAAGTTTATGCATGAGGTGAAGTGGTATATGTGGGATGAACCATATTTGTTTAGACAGGGAGCTGACCAGATCATCAGGAGATGTATCCCGTTCTGTGAGACGGAGGGGATATTACGAGACTGCCACCCCACGGTTTATGGTGGACACTATGGTGGTGAAAAGACGGCAGCTCGTATTCTGCAAGCAGGTTTTTTCTGGCCTACTTTGTTTAAGGATGCTCATCAGTTTGTTTTAAGGTGTGATCGTTGCCAAAGAGTGGGAAATTTGATGAGAAAGGATGAGATGCCGTTAAATGTGATGCTTGAAGTCGAGGTCTTTGATGTTTGGGGAATCGATTTCATGGGGCCTTTTGTCTCGTCCTGCAATAATCAGTACATCTTACTGGCAGTCGATTATGTCTCAAAATGGGTAGAAGTCAAAGCTTTACCGACAAATGATGCAAAGGTAGTGCTGAATTTTCTTCATAAGCAGATTTTCACAAGGTTTGGAACACCTCGGGTAATCATAAGTGATGAATGGTCACATTTCTGTAACCGTAAGTTCACTTCTATGATGCAGCGTTATAATGTGAATCATCGAGTTGCTACTGCCTATCATCCGCAAATAAATGGTCAAGCGGAAGTGTCTAACAGAGAGATAAAGCACATTCTAGAGAAGGTTGTTTGTCCGTCAAGGAAAGATTGGTCCTTAAAGCTTGATGAAGCTGTTTGGGCTTACAGAACAGCATACAAAACTCCACTTGGTATGTCCCCATTTCAGTTGGTATACGGTAAGGGATGTCATTTACCTACGGAGCTTAAGCATAAGGCCTATTGGGTGTTGAAAAAGTTGAACCTGGATTTGGATGCAGCTGGTAAGAAAAGAATGCTTCAGCTTAATGAACTTGATGAATTTCGACTTCAAGCGTATGAGAATAACAAAATGTACAAGGAAAAGGTGAAGAGGTGGCACGATAGGAAGCTACATCCTAAGTTATTCATGCTGGGGCAACAAGTTCTCTTATTCAACTCTCATCTCCGACTTTTTCCTGGGAAGTTGAAATCAAGGTAGTCTGGACCTTTTATTGTCAAAACTGTGTTTCCACATGGAGCGGTGGAAAGTTTTGAGAATGATCCGGACCAAGCATTCAAGGTTAATGGTCAGCGTTTGAAGCACTACTATGGGGACATGGCAAACCGAGAAGTGGTTAGTGCCATTTTGTTGACTACTTGAGAAAGGTACGCAACGTCAAGCTAATGACGAAAAAGAAGCGCTGCGTGGGAGGCAACCCATGATCTGTTGTTACAGGAACCCTTAGAAGTTAATAACCTATCCAAAAAACACAAAAAAAATCAGAAAAACGGGATTGAAAAAAAAAATTCCAGTGACCCCCTGAGCGCCCGCTCAGCTCTGCTGAGCGACCGCTCAGGGGTCGGCTGCCAGAATTTTTTTACAGTTCATAAAAATACAAAAAAAAATCAGAAAATTAAAAAACCCATCACAGCCCATAAACCCACGAATTCTTTTCCTATTACCCCATGATTTTATCCCTCAACCCCAATCCTAATCTAATTTAACCTAATCCACACCCTATATATACATACACCTATCCTACATATCTCCCACAAACTTTCTACACTCAAACTCTCTCCCAAATACAAAAACTCAGTTCTTAAACACTTTTATTCAAGATTCAATGGCACCCAAGAGAGCACGAACTATTGATAGCAGCAGCACAGTCCCTACTGCTGATTCATCGAGGGGTACTGCTGCAAGGCCTCGGTTGAATGACAGAGCTGCAGAGGAGGAGTACACTAGGCTTTTGGGGAAGCCGATTCTGAAGGAGAGAGGGTTTTTACCATCAGGGAGGGATGGTGAGTTGCTACCCATGATTGCAGAGAAGGGGTGGATAGCTTTTTGTGAGTCGCCCGAAGCAGTGCCGATGAGCGTGGTTCGCGAGTTCTATGCGAATGCAAAGGCCGAAAAGAATGGGTTTTCTGTGGTCCGAGGGCTGACGGTTGATTATCACCCAGCAGCAATTCGCCGGGTGATTGGGCAGCGAGAGAGAAAGCCCGAGGAGGAGAACTGGAATGAGAAGACTGCTGAGGATTTCGACTTGGATTTGATTTGTGCTACTCTCTGTAGGCCGGGCACGATTTGGACCTTCAAGACCAGCACTAATGAGTATCGTCACTTCCCGACGATCGCTATGAACAGGTATGCCCATGCATGGAACGCATTTATTTGTGCCAATATTTTGCCTTCTTCACATGCACACGAGGTCACAGTTGAGAGAGCACAGTTGTTGAGGGGAATTCTTAATGAGGAGTACTATGTGGACCTTGGTGAGTTTATCTACCAAAGAATTCTGAAGTTTTCGAGGGGAGCTAAGCATATGAACATCCCTTATGCATCCACGGTCATGAAGCTTTGCCGAGCAGTGGGAGTGAACTGGCCGGCTCATGAGCAGTTGCAGTTGCCGGCCGCTCCGATTGATTCTGGGACTCTGAATGGGATGCAGGAGTGGACCGGTGGTGAGCCCGAGGAGCATGGGCTGGGTTATCATCTTCCAGGAGGGCGTCCAGCATGAGGTGCTACTATGGCTAGGCCTAGGCGTGATGAGGCTGGTTCTTCGAGAGCTCAGGAGGGTGCTGGGGTGGCTGATACCCAATATAGGAGGCTTTCACGGCGGATGGATGCCATGTACGAGACGCAGAGCAGGTTTGCTCAGGAGCTCACCGTTGCGTTAGGGACTGCTTTTCGGGGCCTTGGAGCTGATATCCAGTGGTCAGTTTTTGGTGAGGACTCTGCATACCCGCCGCCTGATACTCCACCCACTGAGGGTGATGATGATGATGACTCCGAGTAGGTATACCCTGTGTTCCTTTCTACTACCTTCACTGGGGACAGTGAAGATTTTAAGTTTGGGGGTGGTAGTTAAGGAATATTTTATGTGTGTCATATAGCTACATATTCATGATAGTTTAGTTCATATAGTTGCATAATTTGTGCCATATAGTTTTTTTTATTTTATTATTTGTTTATCATGTGATGTAGCTCATGCATATGCCATGATCCCTTTTGTGATGATTTATCGACTGAATTGTGATATTGATGCGAGTGCAGTGATAGCATTAAAGTGATATTGAGTCGTGTAGGTTGATATACATGCTAGAAGCACTTGTATTTTCACTAAGTCTTAGAGAATGCTTAAGGGCTAGATTGTTGTTATGATTTGATTATTTTCAAGTTTAATCTATTTATTATGCTTAGAATTCGATAATAGGTTCTTAGTGATAAAGGCATGAAAAAGAAAAAAAATTGGAGTAAAAATGGAATTTATTGCTAGTTGTGGCTAGGCGTCAAATGGCTAGTAGCCGGCTCACATGTTATGCGAGTAGTCTAGGGTTGAGCAAGATGGAGGGAAACGCACTTGCTCAGAAATTTTGAAAAAAAAATAAATAGAAAAAAAAATATAGAAAAAAAAGAAAGAAAATTTTTTTGTGGTGTTTATGCATAATTGATCACGAGTGGGCTCTTTGGTATTCGAGTTATTAAGTTCTTAGGGGACTTTGTGCCTAGTGACCTAAGGCTTTTAGAGTCTGGGATCCGCTAACCTAACGCTCGTTACATGGATACCATTGTATAAGTCTTTTGTGGACCTCACTCATTGCACGGTCAAATAAGCATTGTTGTAGTGAATAAAAAGCATGATTCCGTAATAAGCTCCAAAATTCTTGTAGTGTTATATGTCACTTTGTGCCTAGAATTTTTATTCTTTGTCTAATCATGTGATTGCCTTGATAATAGTTGAGTCATAATAACTGGTCTAGTTCCGAAGCATATCTGTTAAGCATCTGCACACACCACGTTTCTGGCTGTATGTTCGTTTGCATGAGTTTATTGATCTTTAGTCGCCTAACTGCATTTGTTGAGATGTTGTAATTTGGTTAGTTTGTTCGTAGTAAGGGGGATCGCTGCATTTTTATATAGATTGCATTCATACATGTTTTTTTTATTTATTTTTGAGTCTGTGACGCTTGAGGACAAGCATCGATTTAAGTTTGGGGGTGTGATAAGTGGCATTTTATACCACTTAGAACATCTTAAAATGGCTTAAATTGGTGCCTTGAAATCAAGTATTTTGTGTATTTGATGTGTTTTTCCAGTGTTTATGCATTTCAGGGTATTAGTTGCATTTCGGAGGAGTAATCATCAAGAATAAGCCTTGGCATGTGTTCACCATTGCGAGAGGAAAGAAAGGGGCAGATTACGGCGAAGAAACGGAGCAAACTCAGGAATTTTCCAGTAGGGTCCTGAGCGCCCGTTCAGCTATGCTGAGCGGCCGCGCAGGGTCGGGAAATTAAATAATTATTTTTAGACTTCTACTTCTGTTTGGCTTCCAACTTCTATTTAATCTGAGTTTTGTGGGACTAGTATATAAGTAGATTTGGAGACGTTTTTCACGAGGTTGGATCATGGTATTAAGCAAGGAGAAAAGGAGATAAGGAAGAAGACCGTTTTAGCACACAGCAACGAAGAGGAAGCATATTTTCTTGTGATTTTTTGTTTCGTTGTAACGTTGGATGCTACTTTTCTTACTTCGAACTTATTTACTCTTGTGACGTACTCTAATTTAATATAATTAGTTTAGTTATTATTTTCTTGTGTTTGTTTATCATGATTTCATATGAACCCATGATGACAATAAGTGCTATTATGGGCTAATCGTGATCATGGGGTTGCAATGGATTTACTATGGAATTCTTTAGTTAATTGTTTAATACTTTAGTGTGTGATGATTGTATGATATCTAGTATTGGTTGTGCGTATTCGTCTTATGTGCATCGCAAACATATAAGATAGGGTGTTAATCTCTTGTGAAGCGACGGTGGATCTTGAGATTTAGAACTTGCCATGCTAGCATAGGTTCATGTACGGTGTGCATGATTAGTGGGTAACTCTAACAGTTTTATTTGCCCTGTGTAATCAAAAGGAATAACTTGTGCTTAAATCGTTGTGTTATCAATTTCTGTAGACATATAGGAACTCAACATAATTGATGCATATTCAACTTCTATCTTAATTGTGGATGCTTGGTAGATTGGTATTAGTACAATGAAAGTTGGCTTTTATCAGTTTCGTGTTATTCGATTAAAATCATCACTGTCACATGCTAAAGGTAATAACAATAACTATTGGAGGAAGTAGTAATGAAGTTGTGATCTCATGAGTGTTTTAATATTGTTAATTTGAAGTGTTAATTAAGTGATTAATTAAGTAATTAATTGTAGTTAATATTTAGTCAACAATTCTAAGTGTTAGTGTCTTAACATTGAGAAGTAATCATACATTGGTGCGTGAGTTTAATTAAACAATAATTAGTCTGAGTCTCTGTGGGAACGAACTAGAAAGTATTCTATATTACTTGCGAACGCGTATACTTGCGTGAATATTAGCGCGTGTTTTCGCCCTAACAGAAATGAAGAAGAAACATGTGAAGAACCTTTTTAATTGTATTTGTACTCTTGTCTTCACTCGTAAACTTGGTGATATATAAACCAAGTTGCAGCTAGTAATTAGACTGTGAATTTTTCCAGAGCTGTTTAGAAAAATCCAGAGAGAAAATCATCTAGTTTGTACTAGGACGTAGCTGTGATCAATTCTTTGAATCATAGATTTTCTGAAATACACATCTCTGGTGGAACAACAAATCCACCAGAAAATTTTTTGAAGCCTTTGTGTTCTTTACATTTGTGTCTTGGATATATATCTATCTGCACCTGCTCAAAGCAATTCACACACAACTGTTCATCAAAACACTTAGCCTTTGAAACTGTTCAAAACTTGAAAATGTTTTGAGATTTACATTCAACCCCCCTTCTGTAAATCTCATTGTTAGTTCCTTGGGAATAACAAGTATAAAGGTTTGTAATAAAATTTGAATAAGTTTTAAAACTAATTAGACTTATGGTTTGTCATAACATTTGGTTTGTATTAGTGCATGTTCCATACTATAACCTGTGATCGATCCAGTTGCATGCAAGGGGTCATATTTATTATATTATTCCACTGTGATTATTTTATTTTGGTTTATTGGCTAGTGACCCCCAAATATAGACCCCGGGTTTGGAGGGCGTCACACATATTCAATGTTGCTTCCGTGAATATCAGACTTTAACTCTTCATCCTGAACTGCTTCTTTAAATTGAGCAATGTTAGAGGTTAACTCCATTTCTTCGGCTCAGAATGCTTCCAGAAATCTTCCTTTAATCACCAGCTTGGATGATTCCTGCTTCGATAATATTTTCTTCAGCTTTGGATTTTAATCTTTGAAATTCTTTGACTTTTCTTCTATCTTCTCCTTTCCTTTAAGCTTCATGTCAGCAGTTCCAATAGCTTTTGATCTGAGAGATCTTTCACCTTCTGCCTGACTGATTTCCCTTATAACTATACCTTTGATTGGTCTTTTAGAAGGATCATCTTCATAAAGTACTTGAGAACCAACAACAATATTAGCATTTGCTGTCTTCATAGAATTTTTAAAGTCTTCCTCTGTTTTCCTTAGCTGTTTAAGATCAACTCCCGGATTTTCCTTTTCAAATATTATTCTACTTACTTCATAATCAAATAATTGAATCTTTGGATTTTTGTAGAATAGAGTTGTCTTTCTTCCTTTAACTTTCATAGTTTGAAGATATTGGCTTGTTTTAGCACCAGCTTCTTTTTCCAGAATACCTTGGTCTTCATCAGCAACAACTGTGACTTGTGAAGATTTTTCCAGTTTAGTAGTCACAGTCAATTCTTCAACTCTTCCCCTTTTGATCTCCTTCTGTTTCTCCTTATTACCTCCATCAAAATTTCATCATTAGTACCTATCAATGTCAGCTGTTTGCATTTAGATTTAAAAATTTTCTCCCCCTTTTTGGCATCATCACCAAGCAGTAAAGAAAGAATCACCTCCATTAAATTATGTACTTCAGTAAGTTCATCAGACATTTGAGCTTGATAAGCTTCCAATTTAGCCTGACTTGCAGATTGTCTGGCAACTATTGGTGAAATTTGTTTATGAATTTCCTGATGAGTAGTCAGCTTTGAAGCAATCAATGATTCTTTAATCTGATTGATTTGAGTATTTTTTGATTCATGAGCTGTGTGTAAGGATCCGACAACCAAAGTAGATGCCTTCAGATGATTCAGTACATCAGGATTTGTAATCTTTTATTCTGTTGTTTCCACATGTTCAACTGCACGTGTTCTGGAAATAGAATATGTAGAATCTTTCCAATAAGCATTGCAGAGATTATCAGAATAATAATGCTTCTTCTTAGCATCTAACTCTGTCATTTTCTGTTGTCGAACATGCATATGCATATCTTCAGGAAAGAAAATATCATTCTCAAGATCTAACATACCAGTAGATACATGAGTTTCTTTATCATCATTAGATTCTTCAATAGCAGCTGGATCTTGCACTAATTTCTGAATTTCATCTTCAGCTTCAGTATGCAAAATAGAATGAGAAATTGATCCAGTGGCTTCAGAAGCTTCAACACCTTCAACAGTTATCTCCACATCTTCAAGTGTTGTAGATAAATGAATTGGAGCTTCAATAACTTGCAGAACTTCAGTTCCTGTAATATGCTGTGGTGATTCTGAAATGGATGAATATTTATGAATGGACTGTTGTGCTACTACATCTTTAACAACAACAGGGATCTTGTTTTATCCCCTTGAGTTTGCAGAACTCTTCCATAGAGTTATTCTTGAATTAAGTTCCATTATCGCTTTTGATGATCTTCACTTTGTGTGTTGATCCTTTCTCCATCTCCCTCACATGATCAAGAAGAATAAAATGGAGATTCATCCTTGGTGTGCAGAAATACACCCATGTGTATCTTGTAAATTCATCAACAATCACAAGTGCATACCTCTTCTTGAAAATAGACATAACATTCACCGGACCAAAGAGATCAACATGAAGTAGATGATATGCTTCAAGAATTGAGGATTCAATCTTACTCTTGAAAGATGTCTTCCTTTCCTTGGCTTTTTGGCATGAATCACATAAGCCATCAGGAGTAAATAATGCATTGCGCAATCCTCTTACAAGATCTTTCCTCAAAAGTTCATTGATGTTGTTGAAGTTTAGGTGAGGAAGTCTTTTATGCCATTTCCAGCTGTCTTCCACAGATGCTTTACTAAGTAGACAAACTTCTGAGTTATCAGTTCCTGTGAAGACCATGGCTTCATACAAACTACCATGTCTCACACCAGTCAATGTGATCTTGTCATCAGACTTATTGACAATTTCACAATGCTCCTTATAAAAATTGACATGGTAATCTCTGTCACAGATTTGACTCACACTGATTAGATTATGCTTGAGTCCTGCAACCAGAGCTACATTTTCAATGATGATATTTCCAACTTTGATTTTGCCATATCCCAAGATTTTTCCTAAGTTGCCAGCTCCACAAGAAATGTTTGGGCCAACCTTTTCCTCAAATTCTGATAGAAGGGATTTATAACCAGTCATATGTCATGAGCATCCACTGTCCAAGATTTCCTCCTGTCACCCTACAATCAGTGATTTGAATCAGTTAGTGTTTTAAGGACCCAGACTTGTTTGGATCCTTTGGCCTTTTTAAGTTTGTTAACTGTAACGATCGAGAAATTATGCTTGTATTATATTTAAATAAAGATGATTTATGTGTTTTATTATATAATTAAGTGTGTTATGTCATAAAACCCTAGCTGTTATATGTCACGTGCATTCTGTTTCGGTCAGAATGTGTTCTAGATAAATATCGGGTGTTTTACTGTTAATTAAATGTTTTTGTATCAAAGGTTGTACGGTCCAAACAGTATTTTAATAGCCTATAATTCAAACAAAAGCATTGGCCTTATTTTACCAAGTATGGCCTATACCACATCGATATTCTGAACATCCAGACGTTTTATAAATTTTCTCGTTTCGTGAAAAACGACTTTTCCAGGCCCCTTCGGGTGTTAAAAACCCCACAAAAATCACATTTTTATTTTTGTAGGATCATGAAATTATCAAATATCATTTTTCTTTGCATTTTAGTATTATTCAAAATTTTTGGGATTTTTTAGCATATATATTATATTTATTGGATATTTAAAAATTCAAAATTAATACACAAAAATTATAAAAATAAGGGCCAATTAATTTTTTTAGATGTATAATTAGGGCCTTCATTAATTTAGGGGTATTATTTATACTAGTATAAATAGATAATTAATTACTAATTAATTAAGAAAAAAATCAGAAAAATCAAGAAATTAAGTGTTGGGGAAGAACAACCCAAGAATTCAAACCCGGATTTCTTAGTGATTCTGTTGTCCAAATCAATCATGTGAGTATTCAAATTGAAGCTTGTGATCTCTACTTTATTTTCATATCATCAATTTTATGTTTTATTGATTGGATTTTTTATTCAAAATTTAGGGTTCATAAACTGGATTTGGGGGTTTTTGATTGTGGGGTTATGGGGTGAAATTGATGATTGAGATAGTTTTATATGCATGTTTATAGTTGATTTGCACTGTTTATTTCATCAAACTATTACTATGATTGTTAGTTCTTATTCTAGGGTTACGTGCATTTTTAATTAGTTCGTTTTTGAATTTCCAGTAACCTGAGATTATTTTGATGATAGGGGTTAGATTTTAGGAGTTATAAGCTTTATTTTGAACTATTATGTGTAATTTTTCATGTACAAAATAGCTAGTTTGGATTTTGGCCAGAAAATCTTTGTGTTTGGTCGGAGAAATCGATGTAAGGATTATTAGATTATGCTGTTAGCATATTTGAGTTCCTGATGAAATTTTGAATAAAAACCATGTTGAAATTGAACCAAACGATTCCGTTGAGACCTCAAATCGTGCTCGCCAGAAACCGCCGCTGCCGACGACATTCCTCCGGTTTCAAGCCTCATCGACAGAGAGGAATGGAGGAGAAGGGGGACTGGGATGTCGTGGATTGAAAACACAGGAGAATCGGGCCATAAATCACGTTGATTGATCGTGTTTTGCTCGGCGGAATCACCACCGGCGCCGGATTCTAGGTGTGGACGGTGTTGTTCTTCGCGACCCGGGGTCGACCCGGTTCCAACCTGGAAATCGACCTGGGTTTAATCCAATTTGTCCCAAATCTGTTTTCTAATTGATGTTTTTGTAATTTTTAATTTAATTATATTTATAAAATTAGAAAATCAGTTTTATTTAATTAGAAAATCAAAGAAATAAATTGATTAAAAATCTGAATTATTTTGTAAATTATTTCTAAATTATTTTCCTAATTTAGAAATTTGAAATCTATTATTTATTTGTGTATTATTTATGTAATTATTTATTAATTAATTATTATTTGATTAAATTGATTAATTATTTTATAATTAGTCAGTTTAATTGAATAATTTGTAAAAAATTACATTTAATTTTATAAATTAAGGGAAAAATTATTTTAAAATATGATAATCCCTAAATAATTATTCAAAAATATAATTGAGGTTTAAGTAATTATTAATAATTAATTATAATTGATGAATAATTGATTTAATCTTGTTTATTGCGTAGTAATTAAACCGTTTATCCGTTTTAATCGAAACGAATACCCTCAGACTCAGAAAAATGACCTGATTCTATTAAAAATAGTTATAAATCATAAATTCTTTTGAGAACGAGTCGTCTTATGATACTTATTCGTTTGTAGACCCTATTATTGATATGTACATGTCGAATAAATCCCATAAAAATAAGAATCAAATTAGATATGTTTGTTAATGCGGATTTAGGTCTAGTATCGATTCTAAAAATATTTATAAGCCTAAATTAATTATGTGCCTTACATGCTATGTGATTGACGTGATTACTTGAACTCTATATGTTAGATAATTATACACGAGTCAGATAGAATCGTATAGGTAGACGGTCAGGGCTACGTAGTTTAAATCTGAGATACGCGTACGATGCAAGTTAACTATATAATTGTCTTTATTTGATAAAAACACCACCATCAAGGCGAATCAAGCCGGAAATAGAAAGTTGTGAACTAACCAAGACGAAGCATATACCAGGCAAGTTTTCACCTATTCTAAGTTCAGAATAGTGAATCGCTTCCAACTTTCCATGACAACTACGCCTTGATAATTCTTGTTCACAAACATTGATACACTATTATTGTTCCTTTATTCCTAATTCATTTCGATTCTTGATTTCTCCTAATTCATTGAATCCTTTATTCATGTTTCAATTGTTATATATGCACATATACATATACTTTGATATATTCCAATATTGGGATACATCGAAAGCATACCGATTATTCCGGATGCTAAGCTATGGACTGGATGGTTATGATGTGGGTCGGGTATGAACCGAACCCTTGATTAGTAGGCCATAGTGCCTAGGTACCCTATATGTTGGTGGGTCTATGCAGTTGGGTATAGATTCGCGCTAAATCCTGACTGATCAGCAGGTAATAGTGCATATGCTGGGTTTTTTGTCCAGTCCAATTCATTTGGTACTCGCCAGTAATGGCTTTCATTATTCATTACGGAAACAAATGGTTGTTCAAACCAGCAGAATTACTGGTTCATTTATTTTTCTCTCTTTACACTATATATATATATATATGTTGCAGGCTTGTTGAGCAATTATGGCTCACCCCTATTATTGTTATTCACCTTATTTTTCAGTGAAAACTGATAATGAAACCCATCCGAACCCGAGTAGTCAAGAAGCTAGTCAAGCAGCGGGACCCTCTGGCATCAAGAGTGTTTATTCCAATTCCAAAAGAGAGTTTTGAAATGCCAGAGCAGGTGTAGAAGGATAAGTTATAGTTATGGTTTAAATAAAAAGGAATTTAGTTTAAAATTTATGTAGAAAGTGTTAGTGTTTGTGCCCTAGAGACAACAGTATGATATTTTAGTTTAAGACATTAGGATTATTAATGTTTTTGTTCTATCGATTGTTCTCTTTATAATTTATTAATTCTTGTTTACTGCGATATAAATGTTAGATTAATAAATGTCCTTGGAATATGATATGCAATTCTATATCTCTAAGTACGTGACTTAGAAATGAGATTATGAGAAAAGTATCAATATTCCTAAAGGTCCCTATTCGAGTATTATTATTAAGGGACAATAATAATGCATTAAGACTGGTGTGTTTGTTGACTGATGATCACATCTCATTGATCATAGGTATAGTGATACTAAAGTCAAAAACACAGGTAGATGTATATGTACATGGTGCTGGACAGACCCAATGTGAGACTCTACATGTTTATTGTGTCATAAGTAATTCTCATAGTGATAAGGATGTAATGGTCCTTAGACCCGAAGTCATTATATTTCTATACGAGAATTAATATACATTGATTCCATTAAAAGTTATCCTTGACCGGGTAATGATAAAAGTGGACATTGGGTATATTATGAATCGTATGAGAAATATGAATGATCTAGATGGGATTTAACCCTCCTATTTTAGGAGTGATATTATTGGCGTCTTGTGTGAGCTAGACTATGAAATGCGTGGCCACTCTCAAATGTTGATTTGATATGATAGTCTACTCATTGAACAAGAAAACTTCGATTAAACTATGATGAGGATGACACATTACATGCATCTAGTTTAATCTATAATATTTAGTTACAGGGATTATTTTAAAGTGTACATTATTCAAAAAAGGTTTAATCGATCACAGATTCAATTATTATTACTTGGGTAGCAATGATGTATTACTAGATGTCGCTCATTGTTTACGATTTTAAATTAGATTTAAAATTCATTGCCAACGTAATAATAACCTATAGAGTCACACACTAAGAATGCCTTGAAGGATTATTTAATTTAAATTGGATTTAAATTATATTAAAGTAATTCGAATTATTTATAATATTAATTAAATATGACTTAATTAATTAGATATATAATGATATTCAAATTTACTAATATTAATTATGAAATTTATTTGTTAAATAATTAGGTGAGACTTAATTATAATACAAATAGGAATTTCGAATTAATAATAACTCCTAATTAGTTAAGAGTTATAATTCGTTTTTCTACTCCCTATATAATATCTCTTGTGTGGCTGATTTTTGGAAGCAAGACTTTTACCAAAACCCTAACCACCAAGGGAGAAGATGGAGAGAGCAAGAAGAAAAGAGTTTGTGCTAGTACTTATTCAATCCTTGAGTTCAAGCATTCGTGGGGATACCGATAGAGCGTAGATCGCGAGAGCGGGATGCGTGGTGGTTGAACAAGCTTTGGATCTTCATTAGTCAACCAATTGGTAAAGTTTCTTAAGGTAAATAATCTGATCTACGAATTCAATATATGTTTTTTGCATGGATCATGCGGTGGGTTTCGAAAATTCTGATTTTTTATGTTTTTAATTACTGTTTCCGTTGCGTTTATGTACTCGAAACCCAACAATGACATCAGAGCTACTTGCGAAAAGTGTTTAATTTGTTTACATGTTTACTTGTTTTATGATGATAGCATGTATGGAATCGAGTGTCTGAACATAACTGATAGCAAGAGCTATCATCCACTTACCAGTAAGGCGTTTGACGTCGTTTAGACCCTGTAATCTGCAATTTAATGTTATCAGATTTAATTTCAAATTTTCTGATTTTTTTCAATATTTGGTTTTTATGATTAGATCATGATGGGTATGATATGTTAATATCAGATTATATGTTTTAACATGTTATTTTGTGTTAATTGAGCATGGTGGATGGTTATGGCTTATGACCTTAGGTTAATGGTTTTGGTTTATCAAATACGGCTTGCATGTCGTTTAATCTTGTAATTATTAAATCTCGAATATAACTCGAGTTCTTCTTGTAAGTTCATTAGATTAGTTTTCATATTTCATTCTTGTAATGTACATGAAGACATGAAGATTTGAAGATCAAGGATAATCCCACACGGAGGTCATCCAAGGAAGCAATACAAGAAAGAAGACATGTAATAGTTAGCCTATATTTATTTTCCACATTAGATTGACCTAGATCTTTGTCATTAGCTTTGATAAAGATCACATAGGATGAAGCCATAACCAACCATGTTTATTTATTTCACTTTACATATATATGCGCATATGATGAATGTATGTGTAGAGTAGTTTATAAAGATGCATGCTTAATTAGATTAAGGATGTATATATTAGATACGACACCCATGCCATGCTTGCTAAACAAGATAACATCTGTAACGATTCAAGATTTTAAAATGAACAAACGATTATGAGATTCTCGTATTTATGAAACATGGAATAAAATACAAATTTTCTTTATTTCTGACATGGGGCGATTTTGTCAAAAGCGAATTCATTGAACTTGTAAGGTTATGGGTTTTAAGCGAGACCGATGTGACTCCGTCACTACCTGAAAATCAAACCATTGACGAATATTTATTTGAAGTATTTTATTCAAGAAAAAATTGGGAATCTCTTTATGATGGGATCATGATCATTTTAAAATTAACAAAACCCTAAAGTTAATATTAAGTTGATCAGATGCCTTCCAATGAGTCCAATGCGTTAACCCCTAGATCGACCAGGAGTGGGTTCGCCAAAGCGAAGTACTCCTATCTGTCGTGGGAGATGTGTTGAAGTATATTGATACTTTTTGACTATTGGGTTTGACTTTACTAAGTTATCACAATAGAATTGTGAACTTAGAGGCATAGAGTTTGGCGAGATTTATTAGATAAATATGAACAAATATTGTTCCCCCAAACTATCCAAGAGTTATATAGTTGATATAATTGACAAATATTGTCTACCTAAATAATCATGTTTTAGGAAAAAAGCCAAAGCTGACCTAACGCGTGGTGAAATATGGATCTTGGCTCAATAGAAAGGATATAGAAGATATTTTTTCCGAATTAATAGTTAGGGCTATTGATTTGATAAAAATAGTGGGAGATATATATTATAAATATATATATATATATATGAATAATCACTTGAACATAATTTAATGATCATCTGTAGACTAAGTCATTTTATGCACTTTAATATTGTAGATATCAAATGACAAATAACACAAATAACTTCTTTATGTAATAGTCCTTGAGAAGGACAAGCTGACATGAAATAATTTCCTCGATTGACATGGGAACTTGAGGATTGTCCTCGCGTTCAAGGATGTCACTCAAACCCCTCTCTTATTTCTTCTAGCTGAGAATGAAACATGTGCAAAACAAAATACTTACCAGAAGCAAATTAATTATGCAACTGATGTTTCATGTCTCATGCTTGTAATTATGAGTGCTGAGCTTTGGAAGCAACAAGAGCATAATGATGCTTATGATATGATTGAGCACCTTTTAAAAGATGTTTTAATGATAGGCTTGTCAGAAAGATTTGACAAAAATAAGGCATCATACTTTTGCATTAATGGGAGAATCATATCCGGTTGGACCACATGTTCTAAAGGTGATAGGCATCTATACCTTCATATTTTGGGTTTCAAAAATGGTCTAGAGACTCAGCTTGATTTGATCAAACGATCTTTGAACAACTTCTATTCTTAGTTTGTTAAGAACAAAAGGAATGAGATAGACAGAACACTCACTAAGTTGTTAAGCATGTTTAGAACTACTAAAAATAACACGATAAAGGCACGAATTACGTCCATATTGATGATGTACACATGGAATGTAAATGGGCAAGGAAAGTGGACAACCAAGGTGAAGATTTGATCTTATTCGATGCCAAACCAAAGTCCAATCCCAAAGGGCTTTTGAAGCCTAATAGTGGTGTTGCTAAAGAATATAATTATCATTTCTGTGGAAATAACAGGATGAATGGAAGTTAAATTGTCGAGCTTATTTGGAAGATTTAAAGAAGAAGACTAGAAATGGTCAAGCTTCAGGTATAGGGTTATAATTGGAGTAAAAGTTGTTCCTCTAGTTGAAGGAACTTGATACCTAATGTTGCCCATAAGGCGAGATTGAGAACTTGATAAATTGTTATTACGTGTCTGCCTTTCGCGGATATATTAAGTGAATTTCTTGTCAGCATAAGAAATGTTTTCATTTTAATAAAATAAACAATAGTTGTTTATTCTATTTCAATGATAAGACTTATAATGTTGCACAATTAGTTAACAATTTATATGTTCTAAGTTGACTCAAATCAAACATTACCTCTAGCATTGTCGTTTAGCCATATTAATGAGAAACGCATTTCTGAGTTACATATAGATGAATACTTGGATAAGTTTGAGTTTGAATCATACGGAAGATGCGAACTTTGTTTTATTGGCAAAATGACTAAAACTTCTTTTACCTGATCAGGTGAAAGGGCCACCGAACGATTATGACTTATACATAATGATGTATGTGGTCGAATGCGTATGATGGCAAGGGGTGGCTTATACTACTTCATAACATTTACTTATGATTTCAGTATGTGTTTCTTATGAAGAATAAATCTGATTCTTTTGAAATATTCAAAGAATATAAAGCTGAAGTAGAAAAGCAAACAGAGGAAAGTATAAAAGTTCTACGATCAGATCATGGAAGAGAATACTTAAGCCTCAATTTCAAGAGTTTCTTGAAGGAGTGTAATAGTGTATCATAACTTACTCCTTCTGGAACACCTCAAATGAATAGAGATTCCGAGAGGAGAAATCGTACCTTGTGGGACATAGTGCGATCGATGACGAGTCAAGCAGATCTTCCATTCAGTTTCAGGAGGAAATAATGGATAATGAAATTGACAATTTGATAGGAGAAGAAATTACAAGCCAGAAAGATGACAAGGGAATCTTACGAGTTGTTTTAAGAATCTGGATACCCGATGTACCGGAACTGAAGGCAGAAATCTTGCGAGACGCTCATAGTTCAAGATATTCAATTCATCCCGAAAGCACGAAGATGTACAGAGATTTGAAGGAAAACTTTTGGTGGCCAAACATGAAAAAAGAAATAGCAAAATGGGTCAGTAAATGTTACACGTGCCAACGAGTCAAAGCTGAACATCAACGTCCAAGCGGATTACTACAACCACTGGATATTCCAGATTGGAAATGGGAACATTTAGCAATGGATTTCGTTGTGGGACTTCCACGAACCAGAGCAAACCATGATGCAATTTGGGTTATCATTGACAGACTAACAAATTCAGCACATTTTCTCCCAATCAACGAGAGATTTTCGCTTGACAAGTTAATACATCTATATCTTAAGGAAATAGTGATGTGGCATGGAGCGCCTGTATCAATTATATCTGATCGAGATCCACGTTTTAATTCGAGATTCTGGAAACAATTTCAGGAATGCCTTGGTACCAAACTAAACATGAGCATTATCATTCACAGAAAGACGAACAAAGCGAAAGGACGATTCAAACAATTGAAGATATGCTACGTGTTTATGCAATAGATTTTGAAGGCAGTTGGGGCGAACATTTAACGCTAGTGGAATTCTCTTACAACAACCGTTATCATGCTAGCATTGGAATGCCACCTTATGAAGCCTTATATGGAAGAAAGTGTAGATCACCTACATGTTGGGATGAAGTTGGAGAACGCAAAATTATAGGTCCAGAACTGATCCAGCAAACCAAGGAAAAATGACTCGAAACAACACATAATCGACAACGTAAATATGCAGATCCAACCAGGAAGGATGTGGACTATCAAGAAGGAGAACATGTATTGCTGAAGATATCACCATGAAAGGGATTGACTAGGTTTGGCAATAAGGGCAAGTTAAAACCACAATACGTTGGTCCATTTGAAATTTCGAAGAGAATTGGAAAGGTTGCATATGAATTAGCCTTACCACCCCACATGCAGCATATCCATAATGTGTTCCATATATCAATGCTTAAGAAGTATAACCCTGATACGAGACATGTAATAGAATATGAGCCAATAGAGCTTCAAGCTGATTTGTCATATATAGAACAACCAGTAAGGATTGTAGATCGGCAAGAGAGAGTATTGAGAAATAAGTCTGTATCATTAGTAAGAGTCTTCTGATGAAATCCCGTGGTTGAAGAGTCAGCCTGCGAACTTGAAAGTGAAATGTTAGAGAAGTATCCCCAGTTATTTTCCTAGCGAGATTCTGAGGACAGAATCCTAATAAGGGGGATTGTTAGATATATTTGATAATGTCATGGCTAATATGTTTTATGTTTAGCTTTCAGATCTTACATGAACAGGATAAATCAGTACTTAACTGTTGATCAGTACTTATACTGGAAGTCAGGACTTAAGGATATCAGTACTTATATTATCAGGAGATAATCATCAGAAGATAGATATCAGAACTTAAGTGCTGAAGGACAATCAGATAAGGACAGTAGCTGATTAAAGGAAAGAAGATCGAGATAAACATAAGAAGAGATATGCATGAAGAAGGAATTCTGTGAAGAATGGAATACTTGGAAGAAAAGATATCTGATTGATATATTTTAGGAAGCAGAATTATATTCCATACCAATTAGCGATTATCTTGTAACTGTGTAGTATATAAACACAGACATAGGGTTTACACTATAAGTGTTATCATTATTAGAAAAGATTATTGATTGTAACCCTTGGAGCTCTCGTGATATTTGTTCATCACTGAGAGGTAACAGTTCCATACTGTAACAGAGTTTATTATTTCAATAAAGTTTGTTTTCTGTTACTTAAGTTCTTAAAGTTCGATTTGAGTGTACTATACACTGTATTCACCCCCTCTACAGTGTGTATGTGACCTAACAATTGGTATCAGAGCCTATCTGTTAACATACATACAGTTAAAGATCCAAACACAATCATGTCGGACACAGAAACTCCAACTAAGCCTACCACAACTGAGGAACCACCAAAGACACAAATTCAGAGTCGGTATGAGACCATCAGAGTCCCCATACTGAGACCATCTGAATATCCCATATGGAAAGTAAGGATGACCATGTTCCTGGAAGCAACAGATCCAGAATACCTTGATAGAATCAAGGAAGGTCCTCACAAACCAACCAAACTCGCTGTTGTAGTTGCAGGTGAAGCAGCAAAAATCGTACCAAAGGAGAAGAGTGATTATACTGCTGAGGACATAGCATCAATTGCTAAGGATGCTAAGGTACGACACTTACTGCATAGTGCCATTGATAATGTAATGTCAAACAGGGTAATCAACTGCAAGACTGCTAAGGAGATATGGGATGCTCTGGAAACAAGGTGTCAGGGAACTGACACAATTAAGAAGAACAGGAAGACAATACTGACTCAAGAGTATGAACACTTTGACTCAAAGACTAATGAGTCATTGAATGATTTATATGATAGATTTGTCAAACTTTTAAATGATTTGTCATTGGTTGATAAAGAGTATGATCTTGAAGATTCAAACCTTAAGTTCCTGTTAGCTCTTCCTGAATGCTGGGATTTGAAGGCAACGACAATAAGAGACAACTACAATCTTGATGAAACAACTCTTGACGAAATCTATGGAATGCTCAAGACTCATGAGCTGGAGATGGAACAAAGAAGCAAGAGGAAAGAAGGAAAGTCAAGGACAGTTGCTCTTAAGGCTGAAGAAGAATTCCCCAAAGCAGCTTCCTCAAAGAAAGACAAGGTTAAAGCTCTTTTCATAAAGTCTGATACTGAGTCATCAAGTTCTGAGAGTGATGATGACTCAGATTCTGAAAGCTTGCCTGAGACTGATGCTGATGAGGAGATGATGAAGCTGTGTGCTCTTATGGTGAAAGGAATCACAAAGATTGCATACAGGAAGTTCAGGAAGGGAAAGAAGTTTTCCAGGAAAAGCATGAGTTCTGATAAGAAGAACTTCAAAAGATCTGAAGGCAGAGAAGGAAAGTCTGACAGAGGAGATTACACCAATGTTAAATGTTATAAATATGGTGAGAAAAGCCACATATCTCCTGACTGCAAGAAGGTAAAGGGCGACAAAGGCAAGGCTCTTGTCACAAAGCAGAAAAGCTGGACAGACACCTCAAACTCTGAAAGTGAGGAGAACTATGCATTGATGGCAAATGCTGATAAAGAAAGTGCTGAGAGCAGTTCTGAAGCAGCTGAAACAAAGGTACCTCAGACTACTTATGCTTTTCTTACTGATGATATTAATGAGTTGAGAAGATATCTTAAAACCATGTTTGTTAGCTATAGAGATCAAACTTTAACATGTGAAAGATTAACTTCTGAAAATCTTGCATTTAAGAAAAGGAATGATTTCTTCGAAAAAGAGTTAGTCATGTTCCATCAAACTCAGAAGGATAGAGATGATGCTTTTTATGTTAGGAATGAAGTGCTAAAATTAAATGAATCTCTAAAAACTGAGTTAGAAAAGGAAAGAGAGATTATCAGGACTTGGACTAACTCTGGCAAAACAACTCAAAATTTGCTAAGTAGTGGAAACTGGAAAGAGGGCTTAGGTTATGGAGAAGATAAGAATGATAAAGGAACTGAAGAAATTAAGCCTGTTGTTAAGCAAAAGCCAAAGTTGAAACCTGTTAAGTTTGTAACTGTAAAGTCTGAAAATGAGAAATCAGAAGTTAAAGAGGAATTAACTTCTAACAAACTAAAACAGGAAAAGACAGCTGAAGTGAACATAGGCTTAATGACAAAGAAGCAGCTTAAGCATAAGCTGAAAGATGTCAAGAATGCAAACAAGGTAAAATCACCTAGGAAAAATAGGAATGGAAAGGAAGGTGTGAATAAAAGCAATGATTATAAACCTGTTCCTGATGCTCCTAGGAAAACATGTCATAACTGTGGAAGTTCTAACCATCTGGCTTCTTTTTGCAGGAAGAATAAGAATATTAACTCCTTACCTTCAAAATCAGGAGTTAAGAGTCAGTCTGTTAGATACAAACCACAAAATCCTTGTTTTCATTGTGGTAGTTTATGGCATTCCATTTATACTTGTAAGGAATATCATAGTTTGTACTATGATTATTATCAAATAAAACCTTCTTTGAAGAAAGTTTCCATTGTTCCTTCTAGTGTAAATTCTGATTCAAAGTCTGATAGTGTAAGTTCTGATAAGAAAAATGTTAACATAAACTCTGATGCTAAATCCGCTGCAAATGTTAACAAACTTAATAAGGCCAAAGGATCCAAGCAAGTCTGGGTCCTTAAAACTAATAATTAGTGGTCTTTGTGATTGCAGGGCAAAAGGAAAAATATTCTAGTTCTGGACAGTGGATGTTCAGGATATATGACTAGAAATAAGGCCCTGCTATCAGACTTTATGGAGAAAGCTGGCCCAAGTGTTTCTTATGGAGATGGCAGCAGGAGTGGCATGTAACAGCCATTCATGAGGAGATCTGGGATTCTGTCCCACAGGAGGTGCTGACTCACCTTCTATTCTTCTATATGGATTACCATCGCCATCTGGAGCGATTGGAGGAGGAAAGGCGGGAAGCTATCCGTCAGCAAGAGCGAATCATACGACTCGCCATCTTGTTCATCGAAGATAGGAAGAGGAAGATGACTTAATCTTGTCTTCTTCCTGTTCTTCTTCATCCTCAGCTTTGTCAGGCTTCTTAGTTAGGACTAAAGCTGTTGATGTTAGGATTAGAAGCTTAGGGAAAATCTTGTATAAGTACTGATGTAAATTTCCAATTCATGAATGTATTGTCTTGATATATTAATGAAAATTGTTTTTACTTCAAGATTTTGTCTCTGAGTTATTTCATCTTGTGTTGATAAATCCTGATTGATGTTCTGATGACCATATATATTGTGTTTCATATTCAGTTCTGATTCTTTTCAGCACTTACTCCTTTAATTTATCTTGGTCATTTTCATGTGATGTATTTTCAGAATATCAATGATGCAGTGAAAAATAATTCAATCAGTACTAATGGTTTAAATTTTGAATTAAAACTGTTTCTCTTGATTAATGGAACGGTTTTTCCTTGAAACAAGGCAACTGGGTAAGTAATGATTCCTATTTTCTCGAGCCCAGTAACTGACCATTATTACTGCATGTCTGATAGGTGTCCAACGGTAACATTTTTTTCCAGAGTATAAGTACAACAGAGAGAAGATTTCTTTAATCTTTTATTTTCTTTATACTTTATCTCTCTCCTTACTTTTACTCTCTTTCTCCTTCTTTCTCACGTTGGTTTTTCATACAGACATTATCTCAAACACCTAACAGGCATACTTGAATCTCAATATTTTTTCACATGGCACCAAAGGATTTAATCATTGATGGAGCAAAATTTGTTCCAAACAACTATACTGCAATTCTTGATCATGCTGAAGCTCCATCTGAATTGCACTTTGTGCAAGATCTTCTTGCACATAGTGAGGTTGGGTACACCTTAACTCAGCCTGAATTATTTTCAAGTCAACAAGTTCTGAGGTTATGGAGGACTGGAGTTTTTGATGATGGTGGTAAACATGGAACTCCCAGTATTATCTTCCAAGTGGGTGATTCATCCTTTGTAGTCACTCCTGGTACAGTACGTAGGGCTTTACATCTTCCAGAAGATTGTACTTTCTCAATTCCAGAGGACTCAGCCCTTCGGGAGTTAATGGCTGAATTGGGATATGAAAAGAGTCTGACGAAACTTGGACAGTTGAAACGAGCTAATATCAGAAGAGAATGTAGTTTCTTCTTTGATTGCATCACCAAAGCTTTTGGGAACAAATGTTCAAATTTTGATGCTATCCCAATTCTGAGTCAGCACATAGGGTATGCTATTATTCATCAAACTCATTTTGATGTTGCAACTGGAATAATTGGTTTTATTGGGGTTAGGATGACAGAGGATCGAGATGTTGTTTATTTTGCTAGATTCTGTCAACTTATTTACACTTACTGTACTGATGAACCTCATTTAGTCAGCACTCAAACCCCACCTTTTAAGGTTGCAAAATGATACTTTAATGACCTGGTAAATGCTGATACTAAGAAGAAAGTGGTTAGACCATTACAGATTCCTAAGTCTGTAAAACAGATCCTGGTAAATGCTGATCCTGATACTTATAGATCTGTTTACTCTGATGTCCAACCACCTCCAACCACCCAAAATCCATCAACCTCAGTACCTACCTCTCATTCTACTCAACCTACCCCCAGAACTTATCTCAAATCCTATCTCTCCACTTCACAGACTGCTCAACCTTCTTCTTCAGCACCTACTGTGAAGCCTACATCCTCTAAGCCAAAGAGAACAAAGACTGTTCCTCAAACACCTCAAAAGAGGAGGAGAATTACTTTGAGAGATGAATCAGATTCTGAGGAACAGATTCCTTCTTCAGAACCTGTGGTAAATGAAGCTGAGAAAGCAACTTCTCAGAAGGATTCTGCAATTGGGGGTTCTAGGCTTCTCAAGAGGCTTAGACGAATGGTAATTCCTGAAACTCCCAAGGAATCCAAATCAACAAGGAAGTACAAGAAACAGAGGGCACAAATGCCAGTTTCAGATGATGAAGAGGAAGCAGCTAAGGAAGGGGATCAGGAATCTCTGATCTCACAAGACAAGGAATTTGCTCCAGTCACTTCTTCTCCATCAACTCCATCTCAGGATGCTGTATCTGACAAGGCTAACTCACCATCTGTGTCTCTTGTTGATCCAGGCACAAGTGCTGAAATTGATATTCAGAACCTGGTTGTGCCTGAAATACTTTTCTTAGAAGCTCCAACAACAACTAATCCTTCCACAACACCTATTACTGATGCTGTTCAAACTCCAGAGTTATCAACAACACCTTCTCTGCATCAAGATGCTGATGATCAGATTTTAGGTGAGCATTAGAATATGGCTGTTGATCAGAACTTAGTATCAGATCAGCAATTAGAGGATTCTGAAGCCTCCATTGCTACTCACACTGTTGTCTTATTAGAAGATACTGATTCTTTAAGTTCTGATGCTGCAAATGTTGGAGATACTGGTGAAGCTGCTCCAACTGTCGATGCTGATGAAGCAGGTCCTTCAGGACATACTCCACCACCGACTCTTCCTAAGTCTGAACTGGTAAAGGAGTTTGTTATCAGGGATGTACCAGTGCCTTGGAGTGAAACTCCTGCAGGTCAGGAGTGGACTAAGGAATGGAACTCAGTTTCATGTGTTCCAAATGCTTTACATCTTGCTGAGCACTTGACTAAAGCTGATGAAATGTTAAATTCTGATGATTTTAAAACCCAGCTTAGAGTCACTGCATTGAGTACTAAACATCTACAAGGTCTTCATTCAACTACTCATGCAGAGCTACACAAGATTCAGGAGAACTTTATCAAATAGGAACAAGTTTGGAAAATTGATAAGAAAAAGTTCTTTCAACCTACCATTGACAGGATTGCTTATATTGAGAAAACTCAAGAGAAACAACAAGCTCAAATTGATCAAATTCTGACAAATCAAGCTTCTCAGCAATCGCAACTTACTGAAATCCAGACCTCAGTGGAACTACTTATCTCTCTTCTACTACCTGCTGATGCCAAAAAGGGGGAGAAGGTAATTAAGTCCAAATGCAAAACCAACAAGACACTGTAAGGAAAGGATGATGGAAAAGATGACCAAGGAAACTCTGGAATGGGTAGTGGTCATAGTCAAGGTAGAAGGTTTACATCAAGACAAGCTAGTCACAGAACAAGTTCTGATACTGGGAAAAGAATAAGTTCTGCTGCTGGTAAAAGGATAAGTTCTGATGAACTTCTAGATCTTGATGAGGAAATGTCAAGACAGTTATTTCTTCAAGAAAATCCAGGAATGGACTTGGAAAGTTTAAAGGAAGAAGAAGCCAGACTTAAATCAGAGAAAGTCACATCTAAATCTGAAGCTTCTGGTAAAAAGTCACTTCCAAAACCTAAAGGCATTGTGATCAAAGAAAGGACACATACTGAAGCAATATTGGCTAGATCACAACCACAGATAGATCCAAGATCCAAGGGTAAAGAAAAGGTTGGTGAACCTATCAAGGCTTATGTACCTCCTAAGCAAGAAGAAATTGCTGATGAAAAAGATGATCTTGCTCTGACTTCAAGAAAAGTTCTTAAAACAACCTCTGACATGGCTCAAGTTGTTCAGAGTCAAGAAATTGTAAGTTTTGATATTCAGAAGAAGCAAATAACTTCTGACAGAGCTCAAGTTAACTTGATATCAGAAAATAGATCAAAGACACTCCTACCAGGATTCACTAAAGCAAAACAGACTCAATCTTTGAAGACTACTGCAAGTGGTTTTGAAGCAAGAGTAGTTACTGGAAAGGAAGCTAGAGATAAAACTGGATTGGGAAGTGCTGATGAAAGAAGAGTACACAACACTACCAATGATCCAACTTCCTTGAGTGAACCAGGTATTGGAGCAACTCCTGAGAGATTGAATCAACTGGAATCTGTACAGATGGTTTACCAAACCTACTTGAAAGAATACATCATGTTGTATTTCATGACAGATGGTAGGGTTTATCATATAAGACAAAATGCCATTCCTTTGAAGTATTTTGAAGAATTGGAGCATGTATTTTTCTTACTTCAAGTGGATGACAAAATAACAGAGACTGCTGCAAACTACTTAAAAGAACAAATTCAGAGACAGAAAAGGCTTTATTCTGTTAAGTCTGACAACATATATGTTCCAAAGTACAGAGATCACAATGGTGATATTGTTGATATGAAGCCTAATACTGCACAGATCAGAACGTATCTTGGTATTAAGGGACTTGAATTCAATCTTGAGTCTGACAAAGCTTATGTCATAAGACTAGATCAGGAGTTGAGAAAAGCAAAGATTAATGATCTCAGAGCTGCAATCTTTCAAACTGGTGAAGATACTGCAGAGCTTAAAGATGTTAAAAGGAGAATGATTGATGAACTAAGATATGTTGAGAAATCTTTGTTGAAAAACTATCTCAGAACAACTCCTGACATCAGAGAGATCAGAAAATGAAGAAGCCAAGTCGAAGATCTACAACTGCTTAAATTCTGATATTTATACAGATTGAAGTTGTTATCAGAAGCTGAAATTGGTAAAAACTTTAAGGACTATAAGTTGTAGTTATCTAGTCTATTTCTCATGCATTTGTACTTATGTTTTTGACATCATCAAATATCTGTTAAACTTGTATATTTTGTTAATTTACAAGTTGGGGGAGATTGTTAGATATATTTGATAATGTCATGGCTAATTTTATGTTTAGCTTTTAGATCTTACGTGAACAGGATAAATCAGTACTTAACTGTTGATCAGTACTTATACTGGAAGTCAAGACTTAAGGATATCAGTACTTATATTATCAGGAGATAATCATCAGAAGATAGATATCAGAACTTAAGTGCTGAAGGACAATCAGATAAGGACAGTAGCTGATTAAAGGAAAGAAGATCGAGATAAACATAAGAAGAGATATGCATGAAGAAGGTATTCCGTGAAGAATGGAATACTTGGAAGAAAAGATATCTGATTGATATATTTTAGGAAGCAGAATTATATTCCATATCAATTAGCAATTATCTTGTAACTGTGTAGTATATAAACACAGACATAGGGTTTACACTATAAGTGTTATCATTATTAGAAAAGATTATTCATTGTAACCCTTGCAGCTCTCGTGATATTTGTTCATCACTGAGAGGTAACAGTTCCATACTGTAACAGAGTTTATTGTTTCAATAAAGTTTGTTTTCTGTTACTTAAGTTCTTAAAGTTCGATTTGAGTGTACTATACACTGTATTCACCCCATCTACAGTGTGTATGTGACCTAACAGGGATGATGTAACGATCGAGAAATTATGTCTGTATTATATTTTAATAAAGATGATTTATGTGTTTTATTATATAAGTAAGTGTGTTATGTCATAAAACCCTAGTTGTAATATGTCACGTGTATTCTGTTTCAGTCAAAATGTGTTCTGGATAAGTATCAGGTGTTTTACTGTTAATTAAATGTTTTTGTATCAAAGGTTGTACGGCCCAAACAGTGTTTTAATAGCCTTAATTCAAACAAAATCATTGGCCTTATTTTTCCAAGTATGTCCTATACCACATCGATATTCTGAACATCCAGACGTTTTACAAATTTTCTCGTTTTGCGAAAAATGACTTTTCCGCCCCTTTCGGTGTTTAAAACCCCCACAAAAATCACATTTTTATTTTTTTAGGATCATGAAATTATCAAATATCATTTTTCTTTGCATTTTTGTATTATTCAAAATTTTGGGAATTTTTTGCATATATTTTATATTTATTGGATATTTAAAATTCAAAATTAATACCCAAAAATTTTAAAAATTGGGGCCAATTAATTTTATTAGATGTATAATTAGGGCCTTAATTTTATTTCGGGGTATTATTTTTACTATTATAAATAGCTAATTAATTACTAATTAATTATTAATTAATCATAAAAAATTCAGAAAAATCAAGAAATTATGTGTTGGTGAAGAATAACCCAAGAATTCAAACCCAGATTTCTTAGTGATTCTGTTGTCCAAATCAGTCATGTGAGTATTCAAATTGAAGCTTGTGATTTCTACTTTCTTTTTATATCATCAATTTTATGTTTTCTTGGTAGGATTTTTTATTTAAAATTTAGGGTTCATGAACTAGATTCCATCAAATAAGTGGAAGATTCATTAAACTGGGGGTTTTTGATTGGGGGCTTATGGGGTGAAGTTGATGATTGAGATAGGTTTATATGCTTGTTTATAGTTGATTTGCACTGTTTATTTCATCAAACTATTGCTCTGATTGTTAGTTCTTATTCTAGGGTTTATGTGCATTTTTAATTAGTTCGTTTTTGAATTTGCAGGAACCTGAGATTGTTTTGATGATAAGGGTCAGATTTTAGGAGTTATAAGCTTTATTTTGAACTATTATGTGTAATTTTTCATGTACAAAATAGCTAGTTTGGATTTTGGCCGGAAAATCTTTGTGTTTGGTTGGAGAAATCGATGTAAGGATTATTAGATTATGATGTTAGCATATTTTAGTTCCTGATGAAATTTTGAATGATAACCATGTTGAAATCGAACCAAACGATTCCGTTGTGACCTCGAATCGTGCTCGCCGGAAACCGCCGCTACCGGCGACGTTCCTCTGGTTTCAAGCCTCATCGACGACAAGGAATGGAGGAGAAGGGGGACTGGGATGTCGTGGATTGAAATCACAGGAGAATTGGGCTAGAAATCATGTTGATTGATCGTATTTTGCTTGCCGGAATCACCACCGGCGCCGGATTATGGGTATGGCCGGTGGTGTTCTTCGCGACCCGGGGTCGACCCGGTTCCAACCCGGAAATCGACCCGGGTTTGATCCAATTTGTCCCAAATCTGTTTTCTGATTTATCATTTTATAATTTTTAGTTTAATTTTATTTATAAAATTAGAAAATCAGTTTTATTTAATTTAAAAATCAAAGAAATAAATTGATTAAAAATCTTAATTATTTTGCAAATCATTTCTAAAATACTTTCCTAATTTAGAAATTCGAAATCTGTTATTTATTTATTTATTTGTGTATTATTTATATAATTATTTATTAATTAATTATTATTTGATTAAATTGATTGTTTATTTTATAATTAGTCAGTTTAATTGAATAATTTGTAATATATTACATTTAATTTTAAAAATTAAGGGAAACATTATTTTAAAATATGATAATCCCTAATTAATTATTTAAAAATATAATTGAAGTTTAAGTAATTATGAATAATTAATTATAATTGATTAAGTATTGATTTAATCTTGTTTATTTCGTAGTAATTAAACTGTTTATCCGTTTTAATCGAAACGAAGACCCTTAGACTCAGAAAAATGACCCGATTCCATTAAAAATAATTATAAATCATAATTTCTTTCAAGAACGAGTCGACTTATGATACTTATTCATTTGTAGACCCTATTATTGATATGTACATGCCGAATAAATCCCATAAAAATAGGAATCTATTCAGATAATGTTTGTTAATGCGGATATAGGTCTAGTATCGATTCTAAAAATATTTATAAGCTTAAATTAATTATGTGCCTTATATGCTTTGTGACTTACGTGATTACTTGAACTCTATATGTTAGATAATTATGTACGAGTCAGATAGAATAGTATGGGTAGACGGTCAGGGCTACGTGGTTTCAATCTGAGATACGCGTACGATGCAAGTCAACTAAATAAATGTCTTTCTTTGATAGAAACACCAGCAGCAAGGTGAATCAAGCCGGAAATAGAAAGTTGTGAACTAACTAAGGCGAAGCATATACCAGGCAAGTTTTCCCCTATTCTAAGTTCAGAATAGTGAATCGCTTCAAACTTTCCTTGACAACTACACCTTGATAATTTTTGTTCACAAACACTGATACACTATTGTTGTTCCTTTATTGAATCCATTCAATTGTTACATATACACATATACATATACTTTAATATATTCCGATGTTGGGATACATCGAAAGCATACCGATTGTTCCGGATGCTAAGCTATGGACTGGATGGTTACGATGCGGGCCGGATATGAACCAGACCCTTGATTATTAGGCCATAGTGCCTGGGTACCCTATATGTTGGTGAGTCTATGCAGTTAGGTATAGATCTACGCTATATCCTGACTGATCAGCAGGTTATAGTGCATATGTTGGTTTTTGTTGTTAGTGTTTGTGCCCTAGAGACAACACTATTATGTTTATATTATGAAACATTTGGATTATTAATTATGATTATCTGGATTATTATTTAATAATTTATTATATCTTTATTTTCAGTGATAAGATGTTAGATTAATAAATATCCTTGGAATATGATATGTAAATCTATATCTCTAAGGATGTGACTTAGAATTGAGATTATGAGAATAGTACTCATATTCCTAAAGATCCCTAGTCAAGTATTGGATGATAATAAATACATTGAGACTAGTGTGTTTGTTGGTTGATGATCATTTCTCATTGATCATAGATATGGTGATACTAAAGTCAAAACATAGGCACATGTATTAAATACATGGTGCTGGATTGACCCGTTGTGAGATACTACATGTTTATAGTGTCATAAGTTAATCTTACAGTGATAATGATGTATTGGTCCTTTGACCTGAAATCATTATATTTCTATACGAGAATTAATATACTTTGATACTATTAAAAATTATCCTTGACCGGGTAATAATCAAAGTAGATATTGGGTATATTATGAATCGTATGAGAAATATGAATGATCTAGATGGGATTAAGCCCTCATTTATTAAAGGAGTGATATTATTGGCCTCTTGATTGAGTAAGATTATAAAATGCATGGCCGTGCTCAAATACTGATTTGTTTAATAGTTTACTCATTGATCAAGGAAAGAAGGATTGAACGTTAACAGAGGATGACACAATGCATGCCTCGAGTTTGATCTATAATATAAGCCTAAAGAGATTATATTACATTGTACATTATTCACGAAAGCTTTAACTGATCACCGATTTAATTATTATTGCTTGGGTAATAATGATGTATTACTAGATGCCGCTCATTGTTTATGATTTTAAATTAGATTTAAAATTGTTGCCAACGTAATAATAATCTAAAGGGTCGTACAAAGAATTATTGGAGGATTATTTAATTTAAATTCGGATTTAAATTAAATATAAGTAATTCGAATTATTTTTTACTAATTAAGTGTGACTTAATTAGTTAAATAAATAGGAAATTCGAATTTAACATTAAATCCGAAATTAAGTTATTGGATGATTAAGTGAGACTTAATAATACAATAATTAGAATTTCGAATTTAATAATAATAATAATAACTCTAAAATTCAGTTTAGGGTTGGAGGCCCATTAGCTCTTGCCTATATAATATCTTTTTCTAATAGAATTAGGGTTACACGTTTTATTTGATAAAACATAAACCCTAGCAGCTTGAAGAGAGATAGAGAGACCAAGAAGGCGGCCTCAGGAACGTGCTAGTACACACCCATCCTCCGGGCGATCATTCGTGTGGATATCTTCAAGGCGTATATCGTTCCAGTGACGGGATACATGGTGATCATTCAAGACCTCCATCTTTCCATTAACGTAAAGCTTCTTAAGATAAACATACTGAACTACGAATTAAATATTGTTTTTCGCATTGATCCTGCGGAGGGTTTCAATTTTTAAGATTTAAATTTACATTTTTCGTTGCGTTTATGTGCTAAAAACCCTTTAATGGCATCAAAGCTACTTGCGAAAAGTTTTTAATTCATTTATGTGTTTAACCGTTTTCGATATATGAGCATGTACGTGATTTGCCATGATTTGATATTGATATAATATGTTTGTATATATATGGTTTTGAATATATGACATTCATGTGAGTTGTAAAATCATAAGATGATTATATAATCTGTATATATACTGATATATACATGATTTATGTTTGTTCTAATTATGAGAATCGTATTAGATACGGATTCTGAATTGGCTGCTGCAGATTTGCTGAAATCTAGGTCTGGTGTCCGATTTATGCAAACGAATACCCTATTCGATAGTTAAACGAGCGTCAGAACAAAACTGATAGCAAAGGCTATCATCGACTCATCCGTAAGGCGTTTGACGTCGTTTACTGCCCGTAAACAGTGATTCTTGTTTTTATAATTTGATTCTGATTTTTCTGATTTTTGTCATATTTCTTTTTATCATTAGATCATGGATAATATGATATGTTAAGATCAGATTATTTATTTTAACATGCTTTTATGTGTTTTATGAGCATGGTGGATGGTTATGGAATTTCGACCTTAGTGTAATGGTTTTGGTTTTGGTTTTAAATACGACTTACATGTCGTCAATCTTTGTAATCATAAATCTCGAATGTAACTCGAGTTATTCTTGTAAGTTCATTAGATTAGTTTTACTTTCAATCATGTAATGTAATTGAAGACTCAAGAAGGCTATCCAATGGAGGTGATTCAAAGAAGAAGACGATACATACAAGGAGTCTAAACAAAGAAGAAGACGAGGTATACATGAAGTCTAAACAAAGAAGAAGACTTATATAATAAGTAGTTGTATTTATTTCCATCACCACATTAGATTGACTTTGATCTTTATCATGAGCTTGATAAAGATCACATAGGATGGGGCCATAACCAAACACATTTACTTTATTTGCACTTTACATATTGATGTATGAATATATGCATTGAATAGTTAATGATGCATGCTTTAATTAGATTAATCATGCATGAATGTATGTATTAGATACGTCACCCATGCCATGCCTAAACAAGATAAAATTTGTAATGACTCAAGATTTTAAAATTTACAAACGATTATGAGATTCTCGTGTTTATGAAACACGGAATGAAATACGAATCTTCTTTATTTCCGACATGGGGCAATTTTGTCAACAACGGGTTCATAGAACTTGTAAGGTAGTGGGTTTTAAGCGAGACCAGTGTGACTCCTCCACTACCTAGAAATCAAACCATTGACGAGTATTAATGGGATCATGATCATTATAATACTAACAAAATCCTAATGTTTATATTAAGTTATTTAGATACCTTCCAATATGTCCAACAAGTTAACCCCTAGATCGATAAGGAGTGGGTTCGCCAGAGCAAAATACTCCCATCTATCGTGGGATGACATGTTGAAGTATATGATACTTTTTAGACCTTTAGGTTTTAACTTAACTAAGTTACCACAATAAGATTGTAAACTTAGAGGCATAGAGTTTGGTGAGATTTATTGGATAAATAAGAATAAATGTTGTTCCACTAAACTATCCAAGAGTTATATAGTTTATATAATTGAAAAATGTTTTCTACCTTTTTGAATCATGTTTTAGTAATAAAGCCAAAGATGAACTAAAACGTTGTGAAAATTTGGATCTTGGCTCACTAGAAACTATATAGAAGATACTTTTTCCGAATTAATAGTTAGGGCTATTAATTTGATAAAATTGTGGTAGATATATATTTTGAATATATATGAATAATCACTTGAATAATTTATTAATCATCTGTAAACTAATTTATCTTATGCACTTTAAATGGCAATCAATTTAAACAACTTCTCTGTTGAGCTGTGGTGGAATAGGTTGTTGGTTTAGATTTTCTTTTAACAGTTCCATAAACTCATTTATGGGGTTCCCTCCCTGAAGGGTATCCTCAGCCTCTTCTTCTACATATTCGTCCTCATCATATTCATTATAGTCTAGGTCCTCCTCACTTTCTTCAGTCACTATAGGGTCAGGTTCGTTCCGTTGTTGGTTAACAAATTCTGCGGGCTGTGCCCTGGTTCCTCTTCTACGGGGTGGCATTGTTCTGATAAGGAAAATTTGTCAATATAGTTGTAATAACTTACAATTGGATTAATTTGTTCATATGTAAGCATGTTATCTATTATCTAGCATGTTTTTATTAGGTGAAACAATATGGAAATCCATTTCTAAATAAGTGCTAAATATATATACCATAGGGTCTCCCAATTATATATTGGGGACAAAAAAACTAACTGAGTTCATGCATAGCTTGATCATAATACATCATTACTTGTCCTGAATACTGAAATGCAAATACATAAGCCGTGTACCCTGAAGGGCTAGGATTGCTATCTACTACTAGCTATCCTATCAAAATTGGTGACAAGTCATCCAGCCTTCTTCAAGGTCCATAATTAGTCACTAGTCCCTCAGTCACTGTCACTGCGCGTGAGGTCATGCACCCTCCTCATCGCTCCTACCAACATCAGCTCTGCGTCAACTACCGGGATATACCCTCCAATCGTTGTCATCCTCATGTGAACCCGGGTACGGAGCTCGATCCCATCAATCTCTCTACGGGCTATGACTGGGGAAGCAGCTCTGAAGTCCCCTTGGTATCCTAGTATGATGGCTCTCTCAGCTATCAGTGCCTGGCGTAACTCCATAATGCGGGCAGATGCCGCAGTGATCTCAATGTTAAGCTGAGCCACCATCCAGTCGTGTACAGCTACATGTATGGTCGTCGGGGGTGGTAGAGGTGAGTCTGGGTCGCTAGAGGATATGTCATAAGCCTCATAGACCTGTGCATATATCACATCCTCCTCATCATCATCAGTATAGGGCAAAGGGCTCTGCATCCCTGGGTGGGGTGTAGAAGAGCGAATAGTAGGGAGAGGGTACATCTCTACATCCCTCCATCCTAAGTCATCTCCCTGAGACATCTCAACGTCATCAGCTATGGGGACAGGATGGTCAGCCTCCTCCTCCGGGGCATCCTCAGTAGGGTCATCGTCTGAGTCATCAATGGGTGGGTCCTTCGGCTCGGGAGTAGGGTCACGCTCAAGAACCATAACACCATCAACAGGGTCAACCTCCCTAATAGGCTCCACTAGTACCTGACATAATAGGCAAGGTGTTACTAACTTAGAGTCAGAATTCCCTTGAGGGTTAAAACTGTCAAGATTACCCGTATAGCCAGACGACGAACTCGACTTGAGCTCTAATTGATTATTTTATTATTCCTATGTCTACCTATTTTATATCTTACCATTTCCAAGATTTGATAACCTAAGGCTCTGATACCAATTCTGTGGCGCCCCAAAATCCGGGGTCAGGGATCTCGGAGGCCACGCCATCTAAACCACTATAAACCACATACCTCACATCATGATATATAAATACTCACCTTTATGATCCCATACTTATCACATACATACACACACTTACAGGTTATTGTCTTGGAAATGAACCATTCATAACTAGAGTAAATCAAACCACAAAGTGATAATTATTACATCCCAAAAGTAATTAAGTCTTACCGGGGAGTAACCTTTAAGTAAGGCTAGTCTGTCGGCCAAATATACATTTCTTGTTTATTACCTTACATAAGTCATACTTATAAATAAGTTGAACTAAAAATAACTGAAAACCAATCAAGCTTATTCGGACTACCTGCAGTACAGCACCAAACAACCTACGGAATAACTAGCCATTTCCTACCCGTTTCCTGGCTGTGGTTCTCATGGTAGGCATCTTGATTCACTGTTGTGTTGTATCAATTTAAGAAAATAAGTGTGAGGTATAATGCTCAGCATAATAATGTACAGTATGAAAATGACGGTAATGATAAACTCACGTAAAACATCTTATAAGATAATTACATTATATTCGAACATAGTTTTCCTTGGTGATACACACCTTCTTATGAAATCAATCCTTCAGTGGATTTTATTAACCTGCGAATACCTTAATAGTAAACCCAGCACCTAGGCTTTTGTTACGGTATTGCATCACAATTCTAATTGGAAGAATAGGACACTCGTTGGAGCCACCGCATACGATGATCAGTCGTAATACGATAATAGTAACCTTTTCCACTAGTAGAAGGACGACACCTTCGTATCCCGGTTATCACCCTTGCCGCATTCGGGCTACGTGTCCCATTTTTGGGTATACACATACTTAACAAGTTCCTGAGTACACATAGTATCTTTGCCTGCGGTACCTTTGGTAGTCCATCTAGCACACATAGTACCAGAGTCTACCTCTCCCTTGTCCTTTTAAAATAATTCTATCATATTTCGAGAACTCGAACCATATCGAAGTTCCCCAAGCATTTTGCTTGTTGATAAAAACAGCTTATCTTACTAGTATATATATACATATATATGTACTTCCAAAATTTTTGAAGGAAGTACCAAGGATGTGAGTTGACCGTTGTCAACAGATAATTAAATAAGGGGGGAAAGTTTCTCCTTGAAACTATATTCAAAATATTAAAACAAGTCGGGATAATATTCTCCGACGATCTGAAATTTTTCGAATGATTTTTGAAAATCAGAAAGTATTTTAAATCCGGTTCTATGATTTTTAAATCATAAATAAACCCTTTAATAAATAATAATTAATTAAATGATAATCGATAAATAATTAAACCTCGAAGGAGTTTACTTTTAAAAGAATAAAAATAATATTCCTCAACTAATTTATGTTTAATAATTGAATGAACTTTAATATTTAATCGAGACTGAAGTAAATATTTACCGGAGAATACTTCTCCCTAATAAATGAATAGTAAGTAAATATTTCTTGTCCAAACGATAAAGTATAGTTGGGGGAATACGATCTTTGAAAATCGTTTTAATAAAAGTTTGAGGTGTTTAATATTTTGTAAGTGGATGTTGAGTCCCTTTAAAACGTACTACTATGGACTTGTAATCGTCCTATGTCCTATGATATCACCGGAATGATTCCCGGGTTTTTATCTTGAAAGCCCAACCGACTCTTGGTCTTATTATAATACGTCACGCTTATAGCGGAATTAAACATTTCACGATATATACTTATTTTACAACATCGCTATATTATGCGAAAAATTCAATTATTGTGTATAATGGAAAGCACAGTATTTATGCAATTATAATAAAACAATCCTTTCATAATACAACAGTAAATGGAGTTGGGTTCGTAAACTTGCCTGGGTATCTCGAGGTGGAGGATGCTCTAGGTTCCGCTCGGAAATCTATAATCATTAACACAAGTCATTTTGTTAGGTCCCGTTCTAATTTACGGCTACCCGCACTCATGCGCTAATTATTATGCACCCTCTCAACTTATATTACCCTTGTTATTTCTTTAAGTCCATATTCACATTATGGTTGCTTCCTTTTTCAAAGTATCTTAAGTCCATTTTCATTTTCGCCGTCGGCTCCGCCTATGGATTCTACGGTTTCCAATCGCGCGATCTCGGCTCCGATATTTTTATAAAATTGAAAATTCATTATTTGCACTTGAAATTTTTATGGAAGTTAGGAAACTCAAAATAATACTCTCTGTAAAAATTTCATGATTTATGAACATGCTTAAGTCGATCCTTTATATTTTCAAAGTTCGTAATTCGTAGCAGTTTTTGTCGCGTAAATCACTTTTAGTAAAACGGCCATCACTTTTGATCCGGAAATCGGAATCAAGCGATTCAAGCGCCTAAATGATCCTTATAACATTTTATATCATAATCAAGGGTTATGTTTCAAGAAACTACAGTTTAAATCTTCTGGACGTTCTGCAGAAACTTAAAGTTACATTTTGTTCGTTCTAACGAGATTATGGTTACGATCGGAGTTTCGTTTATGCCTTAAATCTTTATACTACCACCAACAATCAACATACAATCATCAACACACTAACTCCTCTCAAGAACATCATGTTCTTGAGGAAACAACAATCAACCTTAAATATAATTAGCTAAACATCAAGATGTCAACAATACCACCACTAAAACTAGGTTTACAACTACATACTAAAGGATCTTGAACTTAAATCTTAAATAAAGTTGGGTCAAAGATTTTTAGCTTTATTGAGAGATTGAGATGTGTTATTGATTATGGTGAAGTCTTGGGAGTGCTTAGTATGGCTTTTGGAACCTAAAATAACCATTGAAATCAAGAAACCAAAGAAGAGTTACTATTCATACTATTTATTCTCAACTTTCTTGATTTTATTTCACCCATCAAACCTTAATAAAAAGAGCTCAAAGATTTATCTTACCTTAGTTTGGTTGTTAGGAAGCTTGAGAATTATTGGGAGGATTTATCCATGGCTAGAGCTTGAATTTTTTATTTTGATTTCCTTGGTTTTTGATGAAGGGCCGAATAGAGAGAAGTGGGAGAGAAAGAGAGAAAACTTTTATTGCTTCTTGGTTGCTTCTTGGAATGATGCAAGTGATGGCTTGTGATATCTTATATTGATTGATATTCTCTAGTTTAGATCCTAGGATTGATTTTTGTTACAAATCTTGGGGACAAATCTAACTAGGCTTCCTAGTTTATAACCTAAGCCACTTGTTTAGCCCTTTTAGCTCACTATTTGCTTAGCCTTGGTTGATCATCCTATACCTTAGCTCACTATTTGATAAATTAACCATGGTTACTTTCTTACCATGGTTAGTTAGTGTGTTACATTTATTTAATCATTTACGCGTTCGCTCGGTCGCTTAATTGTTTACGTAATTCTTCCTCGTAAATGGTTCGCGACGTAATTCCTTTTGTATTTATCTCTTATGTTTTGAATTACCATACTTGGATATAAATCCGTAGGGTTTTAAATTCGTAATTATATTGTGATTCCCTTAATCCTCGATGATTCGTAAATATGGTCGTTTTTCAAAGTTCGTTTTCTTCGAAAACTAATAGCTTTTACATACACTCATTTGGTATGTATAATCATAATATCAACTCCGAAACTCATTTTCTCATGCACTACATAGTGTGGGCTAAAAAGTTTTCCCCGTCCGTCAGGGTTACTATTCATTAAAAAATTTACAAGGTCTCAAAAATTCGAGTTATTATAGTAATTATATGTTATTATTATTATTGTACAGGTTCAGTAAAGTAGTTAGTGATAGTAATACCCCAAATCTATACCCCGGATTTGGAGGGTGTTATATTAACATATGCAGTAAAAGAGTTCATATAAGAGTTCATGTTAACATTCTTACTATCAGTATTTATACATGCAGAAACATATTTTTCTTTAATTAAAGAGGGTTTCAGTTTATAAAAATCATAATACAAACCGTGATACTCTTTACATGTATAAATAGAAGTCCAAACACTTCCACAATGAAAACAAGGGTTCTGTGATTTATGTCTAGCTATTCTATTCCTAACCTTTGATTTAGAAGGAACAACTTTTATATCTTTATTCTTCCTGCAAGAATTAGCAAGATGAATAGTGTTAGCACAGTTTGAACAGGTCTTTCTAGGTGCATTACGAGGGGTTACATAGTTTCTATTCTTATTAACACCTACCTTTCCATTCCAATTTTTCCTAGACCTTTATCTCTTGTCTTTCATGTGTAAATCCTTCAGCTTTTGCTTAAGCTGTTTCTGAGTCATTGAACCAACATTTACTGAGTTAGTGTGAACTTGTTCACCTTTTTCAGTAATTAAGTTTGATCTAGGTGCTGAGGTAGTACCTTCCTCATGAATAGATTTAACATTATTAGCACTTGGATTGAACTTAATGGTCTTTACTTGAACCTTGTTCAATTTGACCTGACTATCAGTTTTTATTGGTTATGTTATCTCAATTTCTTTTCCACTTTTCTTATAAGAATTAGATCTAGCTGAATATCCTAATCCTGAACCCCAACAATCTTTTTCTAAGATTTCCTAAGTTGTCTTTCCTGAGTTAGTCCAAAATTTAAGACTTCTCTCTCCTTAGCTAGCTCCTTTTCTAGATATGCATTTTCTATCAATTTTTATTTAACATAAACAACATTATCTCTTTGCTTTTTAATTTTTAGCATGGAAAGCAACTCAGGTTTTAGGTAATCATTCATTTTCTTAAGCACAAAGTTTTCACTCTTGATTCTATTATTCACATATATCTTCAGTATCAAATGCAAGAGTAGACTGAGGTACCTTTAATTCAGCATTGTTGGTCTCAACATCACCATTTGCAATGAGAGCATAATTGATCCTATCATCTGAGTCTGATGAATCATCCCAGTTTCTCTTCCTTGAGATAAAGCTTGCTTCTTCTCAGCTCTGGGTTTTCTACAGTCAGCTGAAAAGTGCCCAAGTCCATCACAGTTGTAGCATCTCTCTTTTGGCTTGTCAGGTTTTCCAGATCTAGCTTCCTTCCAATCAGTATCTCTTATGTTGTTCCTCTTATCGGAGTTTGAGGAACTGGAACCTTTTCTGGAAAATCTTCTCCCTTTCTTGAAGTTTCTGCAGACCATCTTTGTAACACCCCCAAATCCGGGGTCGGGGATCCGGGTTGTCACGAGTTCCATTTCCCTTAATAACACCCAATCTTAATAAACAAACAACTACTCCGTACTGTGACCCCACAATAAACACACACACCACAAGTTATAGTCTCAGAGATGAATATCCAAAAATAACACAAGTCATTTTATTCCACAATTATATGCCATTTCACCTTAAAAAGGGTTTCTGAATAATTTACATTTCCTTGCCATTATTACAATTCATAAATATACATAAGTCTGGTACATCAAAAGTTGAAAGCCTAGCCTATTGGTAGATCCTACCTCGGCTATAACGGCATCAACGCCTACAGGAAACTGCGGAACGTTTCCTAACCGCTTGCGAATTGGGAGCTTGGTCATGTTCATCTTTTCTATCTGTTGTTGTGTGATGAAGAAGAAAGCAAGGGTGAGCAACAAGCCCACCGAAATAATATGTATAATAATTAACAATATATGAGCATTCTCATAGTACTCATGAAAGTCTTGGTCAAGAAGAAATGAACCAAGTTTGATATCTTAATGCGACGAAGTCGCATAATATTCAGTATATATACTTATATACTTTTCAAAATCTTGGAAGTCCTCTTCCATGCCTAATATACACAGAGTTCCAGTTTATAACTATATAAAAATATCGTTGCAAGGTGATCTCATATATCTAACCTTGTCTCAACATTTTTGTGAAAATTTTTGTCATGCATAAGATAATCATTAACCAGATATAAGTTTAAAAGATGAAGTTACAAGATACTCCAATATACTTATATCATTTCCAAATACTACTTGAACTACCACCGTTCAAGTTATAATCAGTTTCAAAAGTTCATCACACTGATGAGACTACAAGCCAAGATTTGAATAGACTCAATCTTTGAATATCATTATAAATAATGAAGTTACGAGGTACTTCATTAAGTCCCGATATATATACACTTATATATATATATTTCATAAACTCCTTGAAAACCTCTGTTATGAAAATTATAAACAGAGTTGCAATATCCAATGAATTTGGAAAGGAGAAAACCTTGGCATAAACCTCATATCTTGCTGATTAGGCAAAGATACCAATAAGTAACCTTTTCTACTAGTAGATGGACGAATTCCCCACTGGTCATCACCCTGGCCGCAATAGGACCTTATGCTGGACTGCCACTCAACCACTTACGCATTTGATGGACTCCCACTGAGCCACTTACACTTTCATGGACGCCCACTGAGCCCATGTTGCTTATGCCGACTCAATAGATGGACTTACTTCCCGAACTTTGGGTAAGTAATCAATTCATTTATCAAAACAGCAACCTCGTTGGGAATATAAAATACACCACAGAGCCGGATCCCTCAGGTTTTGAGCGAATATTTAAATCCCCTTCGAAAGGAAGATCTTAAATATAAAAATGAGTTTTGGGATCCGCTCTAACTTTTAAAATCATTTCGAAGACTCGAAACATTTTTAAGAATGTTTGGAGTACTGCTGATTTATTAAAATAAATCAGTCCCAATATATTAGAAAATATCTGAATATTATTATTTAAATAATATTCTCAAAAAGGATAATCTCTATAAAAATAATCGAAGTAGAAGTGTTAAAACTCATACTTGAAATGAATATTAAATAACCAAAGATATACTTATACGAAAGTACTATCTTTAAGAATAATCAAAAGTAAGTTTGATTATCGAAACATTATTCTTTAACAAAATAAATAATATTATTTAATAAAATAAGCGGAGTCATAAGCCCTCAAATTAATATTCAAAATAATATTCATTAATAAAATAAACGGAGTCATAAGCTCTCGAATGAATATTCAAAATAATATTCATTAATAAAATAAACGGAGTCATAAGCCCTCGAATGAATATTCAAAATAATATTCATTAATAAAATAAAGGGAGTCATAAGCCCTCGAATGAATATTCAAAATAATATTCATTAATAAAATAAAGGGAGTCATAAGCCCTCGAATGAATATTCAAAATCATATTCATTAAATAAATAAAATAAAGTTATCGAATAAACCTTATTCGATTAATAATTTTGAAAACTATATCAATATATATATATATATATATTATACTCGGGAATATCGACTCCCGGTTTAGAAAAAAATGTTCACCTTTGGGTCCCCTATACTAAGGGTATACGCAACTACTGCTTATCTCTAGCATAGATATTATGCAACTATAAGCATTGAAATCAACAGATAGATAACCAGATTACGAAACAGACATGCATATATATACCATCTCAGGATGCTTCAATATATCGCAAAATTTGCTAATTAACCAACATGCATCAATCACAAGATAATGCATATACATATATACATCACCACAACAGTATAACAGGTAGAAAACTTGCTTGAGTGCTCCCGGATAGACTTAAGCTTAGAGTGGGTCTGATAACCTATGAAAAACAACATAAGTTGGAATTAAACCCCGGTCGTTTAAGAAACTAGACTTTAACCAATTGAACCCTAATGTTCGCTTATGGTCACTCCTACGCTTAACGAATCACCTAAGTCGTTCGAGTACCCTCGGCTCCACCATTTTTAATAAATTAACCATTAAGAGTTTTAAGGCGATTCTTTCACGAGTACCTTACCAACTGCCTAATCCACTTAAAATAATTGTTTCATACCCCAATTAGTCATTTAAAGTCCTTAACCAAGGTTTCAAAGTAAGGCGAGGGGTAATGGTTCGGTCGCGAAACGCCGTTACTTAAAACGGTCGTTTCTCCTAAACCGTACATCGGATTCAAACGAACCACATATCAAAACGAAGCTCGTAACATGAACTATCTAATCATGGCAATGGTCAAAACCTAACAGTGAGTTCACGGGTCCTGATTGTTAAGAACAAAACAGTCTTAAAGTAAATCGGACATTACGACGACTATGTTTACGCGATTACCAAATTTTAAACTACTCCAATCAACCACAAATCAACCACAAATCAATCCATAACCACCAATACCACCAAACTTCATCCAAACCTTACTAACTCAGTCCATAACCTCATGATTTTTCCAACTTATTCAATCTCAAACAAGAGCTACTAATTATACTTAAGGTTCATCAACCAATAACCAAGATTTATAACCCAAAATCATTATAATTCCAATCAAACTCTAAACATACAAGAATCATGCTCTCATGAACTATAACAAAAAAAACCAAACCTAATACTCAAAGTAAAGTTAGGGTTTGGAGGGGTTATACCTTCCTTGGAGAGTGGAGAATCACTTAGGAAGCCTTAAATAACCACTAACTATCTTTACTAAGCTTGGATCTTGAAGAAAATATAAGAAAACACAAAGTTAGTTTCTTGAAAACACTATTCACCAAGAACTTTGATGAATTGATTAGCTATGTTAAACATGGAATCTTGAGCTTAAACTTATGGCTCATCTTAGTTATGAATTATGGAAGCTAAAGAAACAAACCTCTTGAATTATGAAGGTGTGTAGCTTGATTTTTGAATTTTTTCCTTTGCTTTTCATGGAAAAGCCGAGAGCAAGAATGAGGGGGGAGAAGAAATGCTTCTTATTTGGTTGCCTAGGTATTTGTGTGATGATTTGCTTGTTAATTAGGTTTTTACCATGGTAAAAATTATGTGGCTCACAATCATCCAACAATTCCTTCCCTTTTTGTCATGCTCATGTCATCCCCTTATGTCATCATCCCACACTTGTCCTCTTCTTGTTGGTGAGATGACATCACCCTCCACTAACTCTTTGATTAACTCCTAATCACTAGGCTAATGACCGCTGATCTGTTATACGGTTTGCTTAACTTTCGTTCTCGTTTATCGTTTGAGGGATCATACCCGGGATCTTATTACTTGGGTTCCCTTAACCTTTCTCAATACATTATATTCCTTTTATGATCCTCCCTCATAATCCTTGAATTTAAATCCTTTTAATCATGTTATCTTATACTCAATTCTTTCGGTATCTGGTGGATTTTCGGGAAAAAAATCAAAGTGTTCGGATTTGGATTCTGACGATTTTTACATACACTTATATACCACATAGAGTACTAATAATATCTCAGAAGATCAATAAAAGAACCCCTACATAGTGTGGTATGAAAAGTTTTCTTATTCAGCATAATCAGCAAAAGCACTATTCATAAGGGTTTCAAAAATTCCAAAAATTGGGGTTATTACAGTCTCCCCTCCTTAAAAGCATTCCGTCCCGGAATCAGACAGAAAATGAATAGGGATAATTTCTTAGCATTGCACTTTCTAACTCTCAAGTAACTTTTCCCACATTGTGGTTCTTCCATCAAACTCTGAATAGTTTGATAACCCTTCTCCTAAGCACTTGTTCCTTTTTCAATCTATAACCCTTCTCGGTTGCTCCATATAGGTTACGTCTGGTTGCATGTCTATGCGCTCATATGCCCCTATTTATCTGGCATCCGAATTACACTTCCTTAACATTGATATGTGAAACATGTTATGACTTGCTACATGTTCGGGGGTAGGGCTAGCTCATATGCTAACTTCCCAATACGTCTTAATATATCCAAGGGTCCAACAATTCGTGGACTTAAACTTTCCTTTCTTTCCAACCCTCATCAATTCTTTTTAAGGGAATACTTTTAAAAATACAAGGTTCCCTCCTTCATACTCTTTGTCCTTTCATTGTCAAATTAGCATACTTCTTATGTCCATCTTGGGCTACTCCCAGCCGTCCTCTGATTAGATCTAGTATATTCTTGGTCCTTTGGACCACTGCTGGTCCGAGCATCTTGCGCTCTACAACTTCATCCTAACATAAGGGAGATCGACATTGTCTTCCCTCAAAGATCTCATAAGACGACATCTCGATACCTGACATACGATCTATTATCATGAGAAAACTCAATCCGCGTTAAGTGATCATTCCAAATTCTTTCAAGTCTATTGCACCGACTCTCATCATAGCTTCTAGCATTATAGCTTTTGCTTCTCAATACCCATTCTTTTCCAGTTCGTAATCGCTACTACCTTCCGTTCCTAATATTATACTGGTTATACTTTTGCTCGTTAGCGTTCTATAACCTTTTAATAACCACGTCAACCTTAGTATCACGAATGTGTTTCCATTCTGAATACCACCATAACTTTACCACTCCTTTTTCAGCTATTTCTATTTTCCAAAGTTTGATCAATCATATAGAAGTAAAAGAATTTATTGAGAGATCACTATGATCATGAACACTTGTTATATCGCATAGTTAGTACAGAAGGTGGCCAGCCTTTAGTACTTGACAAGCAATTAAATAACATGTGGTATCCTACTAGGCTTCTATCACACAGATAGATAGTCATTCTGAAATACCTCCCCCTCTGGAAGGGTTGTTCTTCTCAGCTTACATGAAATGAAAAGAAGAGAAAAGAACGAACTGAAGAGAATTGTATATACGTAAAAAAATTTATTGCCATAAAATATCTGGCTTGGAATCTACCTCTGAACTATAGAGGTTTGTCATAGGAGAACATAACATATATGTATTTATACCAACATCAAGTATTATAGCATCGTATTTCACATGCCTAAATATTTTTGCTATTCCGTCCATCATTCTATGGACCCATGCTCTTCCTCGAGCTTATACACAATCACCTTTGAAACTCCCTCGATATCGAAAATCGAATCTGGGATCTCATTCTAGACATCATCGTTACTAGAATTCTATGCTTGCATCGCAACCTTCCTCGTATAGTAATACGACTCTCTATTGATAAGAAGGAATAAATATTCAATAGGTAAATAATCGACCTAGTTTTTCTATCAAAGATAACTTATACGTCAACACGACCCGATTAGTGGTACTCAATCTCAACATCCATTCCAATACAACTCTCACGGTTGTAATCAGCTCATTACTCGCAGAATCATTACTGCATTACTATGGTCCACCACTGACCTACTGTCGTCATTCGTTTTCCATGAAGTCTTAATAGCTAACCATACGGAGTCCATACATATCGTATCGAATTCTTCTAAGGAGTTAACATAATCACCATTCATAATTCATGAAGAACACTCTAAATTCTGACGTACTTTCATGACATGAAGCAGATAAAATTGCAGAAGAGTTTCAATCAAAGCAAGGATAGCAGGTTAATACCATTCTTAATCATATGCCTTAAATAGAAGACTTAACTCAAAGGTTCGTCTAGTCCTTTTTGAAACATGGTCCTGGCTTATCTCATGATAGTACCTTCTGAGATGGATAGCCCGCTCATGGCGATTACACGAATTAAACCTTTACCAACTACTATTACGGTTGGGTATTGCACAGTCATCAGAAGGAATGTCAATCTTCCAAACCATAATACAACCTTCACAGCTTTAAACATCATCACTGTATTCTTTTGGCACAAGCGCCTATAAGTATCCTCTTACCTTTAAAGTGTCGGCCACCTCTTTGGCCTTTCCTGATAGAAAAATTTCCTTACAGTCAATGTCATTTTAACCACCTCCAAATAAATTTTCTACCTCATTTCAATCACTGCTTATGTGAAGATGTTTTCCTTAAAATCTGATGAGTAAAAAATATATCATCATTTTTCCATAAGTTATTACCTCAGTCTTTAGAGGTTAATCACTGTTACGACTGACTCTCAATCATACTTAGAACATCTTTTATCTTAGGCCCTAATTGCCCTGAACAATTTCGACCTTCACTGGTTCGATCCATACTTTCTCGTGGTTTAACACGTGCCCCACTTGGCATCATTATAATTACGTCGTATTTCCTTTATCAACATTTTTATTCTTGAGAATTTTGAATATTACCTTTCTCCTTGCAAAACCTATAAGGTTATCCTTGAATCGTTCCTCCTGTATTCCCTAGATACAGGGCATATCAAGATACCATTTATTAATATCAGAATCATTGTCTATATACTTTTGAAAAATTTCTCCACTGATTTTTAAAGGTTATTATTACCTTAATCCTTTCCAATTCATACTGTCAAAACTCATACTATCCCTATTAAGGGTGAAATGCCAACCTTTATGCATTCCCCTAGGATTCATTTTAAGTTACCGATGTTCTATCCTTAATTCCACCTTTAAAAGGTACATGCATCCTTCCATGGATAAATCAAGTCATATATCCCTGATAAGGGTGTCTTATTCAATCATTCCCACCTCGATAGTATATGCCTAATTTCACAATAACATCTGTATTCAAAATGAGGTCAATCAATATGGCCTCCAAAAGATAACAACGGTTATCCGCTTTTCTTGCCTGATTTAGTAATGATAACACGGATGTTCTAAAAGATATTGGTCGTGTTCAATGTGAACTTCTTCTTAATAAATCCTTATTTTCTTTTGTTGTTTATCTCAACAGTCATCTCAATGTTGGGATATCTTTCATACCCGGCGTCTCCCTTGCCTTGGTTGGGTCAGTTATTCCGTGGAACTCTAAGAGCTTAAGCGACTAAAAGGTCCTGAAGAATTTACCACCGCAGTGATTCCTCAGGGTGGTGGTGGGGGATAATAGTTTAAGTTTTTCTTAGGAAGGTCCATGAATTTGCGCCATAGGAGTACCTTCCTGGTTTCCCCTTTTCTTACTCGACTTCTATTTTCTCAGTATGAAATGTTTCATCCTTCTCCCCACGATCAGGGTCATCCTATATGTTTTAAATCCTCATTTTCCACTTCATAATGTTCTAAGTTCCTTATATCTTGATTGTGACCTCTGAAAGGAATATGTCCTAAGTCCAATCATGCATTAGGATTTAGGAATAACTTTTATGTAATCTGTTTTGATTTCATTGATATTAATAAAGACTTGTTTTGTTTTTATTACGGGCTTTATCTATTTAAGTGTTTAAATAAGATATACCATAGTTTAGGGTAAAGCTTTTTATGGATTATGATGAGATCATAATAGTGAGACCTAAAAAGATGATAACTCTACACTTAAATAGTTCCTGGTCATAGGATTACTAACTGGTAATTAATAATCCACAAAGATCGGTACATACTATGCTTGCTTCATTATGAAGGATGTCTGTTCTCATAGACATTTGTGTGGTGACACTATAGCTAGTATGTAGGTGCTTATTATGGAATAAGTTCACTGAACATGACTCGCACAGCTGAACAACTGATGGAGTTCACTCACGTGTCAGCAGTTGTTCACTTAGTGATAGTTGTACAAGTATCCTTAGACTTGAGGTCATCATAGTCATCTTGTGTACACTGAACTATGCTTTGGTTTAGTTCTTAGTCTCCAGGGACAATTATTAGGGCTCTTCTGGGTATAGGAATTTGTACACGAAGATAGTGTATGATCAATAAAGGATCTACCCCTTTTAGTGAAGGAAGCGAATGTTCAAGGCTGATCCACTTATGCTAGTTCAGGAATCTCTGGCCAGAGTAAATGAAATTAGAAAGGAGTTTCTAATTTGCATAGAACTACGCATAGTAAATGGTAAGCAAGTGATTGAATTAGATAGGCTTGACACGAGTTCCATGCCTTGTATTTAATCGGGACATTGTAGGGTAGAAGGAGTTTATTGTACGGTAATTATTCACTGACAGGTTCTTGGTATTCTAAGCAGTGAATTCATATTATCCGGATAGTCGCGATATGTTGAGAAGCATCACTCACGATGTAGAATAAATGTGATTAATTAATTAATCATATTTAATAAATTAGAGAATTTATATAAATAATGATAAAATAGTTTTATTATTATTTATTTCTACTACCGGCTTAATATTGAACCTACAGGGTCACACCATAAAAAGAGAATGATTTAATGGTGGAGGAATTAATTAATAATGGCTAATAATTATTTATTTGTGAAATAAATAATTAATTGGCAAATTTAATAATTGATTAAATGAGATTTAATTGATTATAAATTAATTAAAAAAAGTTCTTAATATTATTAATTAAAGGATTTAATTTTTGGAAATTAAATCAAGAGAGAGAATTATTTCTAAAGTGTTTAGAAAAAGGATTAATAATTAAAAGGTGTTTTAATTATTAATGAGAATAATAAATGGGATAATAATAATAATATTTATGGGAAAATTTCAGCTGAAAATTTTGCCTATAAATACACTATTATAGACCCTATTTTTATTCGAACCCACATCAAACCCGAAAACCCAAAAAGTTTGGAAAACTCAATTCTCTCCACCTCCTTCCTCCTCCTTAACATCATTTTCTTGGTGGATACCGGTGGAGTGCTTCACACTTGAGGAGCAACTGTTAAGGATCTCTGATCGTTGTCTCCGAATTATTTTTTAAAGGTTAGATTCGATCCCTCGAATTTTTAATCACGATTTATATGCTTTTATTTGGATTTTATGTGTGTAAAAGTGTTTTACCATGCCCCCGCTGCGATTAAAATCCAACAATGGTATCAGAGCATAGGTTGTATGCATATAGATCTGTGGTAAAAATTTCTGAATTTTATGTGCTTGTATGAATTAATTATGATTTTTACAAGTTATATTATGGATTAATTTTTCCTGATGAGAAATCGTTTCTCAGAATAATTTTGAATGTTGATCTGGGTTCTACAAGTGTTGTAGATCGTCTGGGTATTTTTTTCATAATTTTAGGATGTATAGATTTTTTATTATGAATTTTTGAAGTTCTTGCTATTAAATTCGTAATTAAATAATTATATATATATATATGAATTGTTTGTATTGTTATTGTAAAAGAATACATCTGCAAAGCTGTACTGCTGTTATGTCTGTGTTGTATGCTGTCTGTTCTGCACGGCTATCAACAGCTGTCACGCACGTTTTTTGAGAAGGAAAAAGAAGTCGGCTGCTGAAAATTAAAAAAAAATAAAAAATTATAGGGGTGTAACGCATTCCGGGAATACGTTACACACCTGTGGCGCATTCGCGGAATGCGTTACACCCTTTAATGGCTGAAAAGGGGTATAACGCATCACCGGAATGCGTTACAGGGCTTGTAACGTGTTCCTGTAATGCGTTACAGCCCGTCTGTTGATATTAAAATTGATTTTCTGGGAGTTTCGTAACTCCGTTTTAGGTGTGCAATATACCGTTGGATTCATTTTTCCGAGATGGATCTAATGGAGTGATCAATTTTAGTTTATATAAAAGTTTTGAACTGTTTATATTTCCATGAAATGTTTTAAAGCTGGTTTTGACTGTTTTAATTACTTTTAAATGCTTCATGTGATACATAGAGATGTGTAATACTTAGACTAATGTGCTAGATGATTTAACATGCCTACCTTGATGTTTATTCATGTTGATATATGTGATATATGCTTAGTTTATCATGCGATGATAGATTTAGGTGAACTTAAATGAACATAAGGCGTTTGTTAGACAACCTAGTATAGTGAAATTGTTTCATAACCTTAAGAACAATATTATGAATACAATCATGAGATTCTTGTGTTTGTGAAACACGTAATTGAATATGAATTTTCGATATGAGAGAAAGGATGATTCTGTCAACAACAGATTTCTATCTGTAAGAAAGGGTTATTAAGTGACGCCTCTTGACAATGCTCCACCCGATCTGGGAATCATCTGATTATTGATTATTGATTTGAAATATTTAATTTAAAAGGAAGAATCTCTTTATAATATGATTATTATTGTAACGTAATATAATCCCTCTAAAATTAAATAATATCAAGTAGTAATTGGCCAATGACACAACGGGCTTGTGTCGGTCATAGCCTTCCAACATGATAGAAAAGTAGTTCTTATTTTTGAATCATTGTCGGTTCGTGCTACAGCCGAGGGCTTTGATTTCGAAATAAGAAATACTTGTCTATTACATAGAGATGTGTACATTGAATAAGAATCTAAAGGTCGGTACGTGCTACAGCCGTGGGCCTTTGGGGACTGATTCAACTGTACGGAATGTTGGGTTAGACTTGACTTAGAATATTGAGTTTGTCGTGCTACAGCCGAGACTCAATTATTCAAGAGACTAAAGTTTGATTAGGGAATAACATGAGATGTAATTGACAAGAGTTGTCTGCCTATTGAACATTACATGGCGGTTCGTGCTACAGCCGGGGTCGTGTAATGGAATGTAGGATCCCTATTCCCACTAGCATTATGAATGCTTAATTTTTCACGTAGGGGGTTGAATAAATTAGATAAACTAGTGGGAGCCACTTATGAATAAAGACCCGATTCATATAGTGTTTTTGAAATGAAATCGAATATTTGCTAAGTGTTGTTATGTGTTTATCATTTACAGATTTACAATATACATTATGTCTTCTGCACTATCACTCAGGAGCATACTAGATGCTCATAAATTGACCGGTCCTAATTATGCTGACTCGCTTCGAAACTTGAGAATTGTTCTCAGGATTGAGAAGCTGGAATACGTGATTGACTCACCTAAGCCAACTGAACCTGCTAGTGATGCACATAATGATGAACATGTTGTGTATCGTAAGTGGATAGATGATGCAAATGTTGCTCAATGCATCATGCTAGCTTCTATGAACATTGAGCTACAGAAGCAACATGAGCATATGGATGCTCACACTATCCTCATGCATCTACAAGAGTTGTATAATATGGCGGGGAGGATAGCTCGATATGAGATATCGAAGGAGCTGTTCGGTTGTAGGATGTCTGAGGGATCATCTGTGAATGACTATGTACTTAAGATGATCAATTTGATTGAACGTCTTGGACAACTTGGTTTTGCCATGGATGGGGAGCTGAGCCAAGACTTGGTCTTGCAATCCCTTCCGAGTTCGTTCTCGCAGTTTGTTGTGAACTTTCACATGAATAAGTTGGATGTCAGCCTGCCTGAACTCCACAACATGTTGAAGACTGCGGAATCGAATTTTCCCCCTAAGAAGAGTTCTATTCTTCTAATTGGTGAAGGTTCCAATCCTAAGAAAAGGAAGAGGAACCCTTCCAAGAAGAAGAAAGTAGGTAAGAAAACGCCGGTTCCACCAAAATCTGAAGACCCCAAGAGTAAAGTTGTTTGCTTTCACTGTAACAAGGTGGGGCACTGGAAGAGTAACTGCAAGGTTTACCTTGCAGAATTGAAGAAGAAGAAGGGTAGTGAGACTACCGCTTCTGATTCAGGTATGTTCATGATAGAAGTGAATATGTCATTAAATCAAATTTCTACTTGGGTATTAGATACCGCCTGTGGTTTTCAAATCTGCAATTTGTTGCAGGGACCAAGGAGAAGTAGGACTCTTGAGGAAGAGGAGGTGATTCTACTGATGGAAATGGAGCAAGAGTTGCTGCTGAAGATGTAGAATCATTTCATTTACATATGCCTACGGGCAAGACTATTGTTTTAAATAATTTTTATTTTGTTCCCTCGATTGTGAGGAATATTATTCCCATGTTAGACTTGGCTGGATTTTCATTTATTATTGAGAATAATGATTGTTCTATTCTTAGAGATAATATTCTTTATGGACGTGGTACTTTAAATAATGGTCTGAATATATGTGACATAATTTACTTCAGATTGAACAAACTAATAAAAGAAAAGGGATGATGAAAATCTCACTTCATAGTGGCACTGCAGTCTCCATTTAGTGGACATGGAGAGAGGGCTGCAGATTTGCTAGGAATGGTACACACAGATGTATGTGGACCAATGTCTACGCAAGCCATGGGTGGATTTTCATACTTCATTACTTTCATAGATGATAGATCTAGATTCGGATATGTGTTTGATGAAACACAAGTCTGAAGCCTTTGAAAAGTTCAAAGAATATAAGTATGAAGTGGAGAAACAACCAAACATAGTATTATAATTCTTCGATTAGATCGAGGTGGTGAATACTTTAATGGAGTGTTTCTAGATTATCTCAAAGTAAATGGTATAGTCTCCCAGTGGACTCCTCCAGATTGGTATCTGAAAGGAGAAATCGAACTTTGTTAGACATAGTTCGGTCCATGATGAGCTATGCAAATCTTCCAGTATTCCTATGGGGTTATGCATTGGAAACCTCAGCATATTTACTGAATATGGTGCCTTCCAAATCTGTTCCTCAAACTTCGTATGAGATATGGAAAGAAAGGAAACTGAGTCTTAAACACGTTAAGATTTGGGGATGTCCAGCTTATGTCAAGTAAGTTGACCTAGATAAGCTGGAATATTGATCCGTAAAATATAGTTTTGTGGGATATCCTAAAGAGACTTTAGGGTATTACTTTTGCACCGATCATCGAGTGTTTGTCTCCAGACATGCTACCTTCTTGGAAAAGGAGTTTATCCTTGAAGGAAACAGTGGGAGCAAAATTGAACTTGATGAAGTTCATGAAGCACAAACTACTACGGATCAAGTGGAAACACCTGTTCTGACTGGACAACCTTTTATGGAACAGCCCATTTATAGATCAGGGAGAGTGTCTCGCCAACCTGAGAGGTATTATGGCCTTGTCATTGAGAATGACAATGAGTTGTCGATCATTGATGATGACGACCCTGTGACCTATAATGAGGCCATGAGTAGTGTTGACTTAGAGAAATGGCATAGTGCCATGAAATCCAGAATGGAATCTATGTATACGGTATACAAAAGATAGATTATAGCAGATGGCCAGGTGGAGACCTATAAGGCCAGGCTTGTGGTAAAAGGATTCAAACAAAGGCAATGGATTGACTTTGATGAAACCTTTTACCTGTAGCCCTGTTAAAATCAGTTCGGATTTTGCTTGCGATTGCTGCTTACTACGACTATGACATCTGGCATATGGCCAGATGGTTTTCTTTACAAGGGAAATGAAAACCTAGTGGGTAAGCTGCTGCGAACCATATGTGGTTTAAAGCAGGCTTCTCGAAAGATGGAACATTCGTTTTGATGAGACAATCAAAGAGTTTGATTTTATCAAAAATGAAGATGAACCATGCGTCTATAAAAGGGTTAGTGGGAGCGCGGTAACATTTCTTATATTGTATTGAATTAGAGTTGACACACATAACAACATAGCAGACCCACTCACAAAGCTACTTTATGAAAGTCACTTTGATCGTCATAAAGACAAGATGGGTATTAGATACCAGAGTGATTGGCTTTAGTACAAGTGGGAGATTGAAAGGAATATGTCCTAAGTCCAATCATGCATTAGGATTTAGGAATAACTTTTATGTAATCTGTTTTGATTTCATTGATATTAATAAAGACTTGTTTTGTTTTTATTACGGGCTTTATCTATTTAAGTGTTTAAATAAGATATACCATAGTTTAGAGTAAAGCTTTTTATGGATTATGATGAGATCATAATAGTGAGACCTAAAAAGATGATAACTCTAAACTTAAATAGTTCCTGGTCATAGGATTACTAACTGGTAATTAATAATCCGCAAAGATCGGTACATACTATGCTTGCTTCATTATGAAGGATGTCTGTTCTCATAGAAATTTGTGTGGTGACACTATAGCTAGTATGTAGGTGCTTATTATGGAATAAGTTCACTGAACATGACTCGCACAGCTGAACAACTGATGGAGTTCACTCACGTGTCAGCAGTTGTTCACTTAGTGATAGTTGTACAAGTATCCTTAGACTTGAGGTCATCATAGTCATCTTGTGTACACTGAACTATGCTTTGGTTTAGTTCTTAGTCTCCAGGGACAATTATTAGGGCTCTTCTTGGTATAGGAATTTGTACACGAAGATAGTGTATGATCAATAAAGGATCTACCCCTTCCAGTGAAGGAAGCGAATGTTCAAGGCTGATCCACTTATGCTAGTTCAGGAATCTCTGGCCAGAGTAAATGAAATTATAAAGGAGTTTCTAATTTGCATAGAACTACGCATAGTAAATGGTAAGCAAGTGATTGAATTAGATAGGCTTCACACGAGTTCCATGCCTTGTATTTAATCGGGACATTGTAGGGTAGAAGGAGTTTATTGTACGGTAACTATTCACTGACAGGTTCTTGGTATTCTAAGCAGTGAATTCATATTATCCGGATAGTCGCGATATGTTGAGAAGCATCACTCACGATGTAGAATAAATGTGATTAATTAATTAATCACATTTAATAAATTAGAGAATTTATATAAATAATGATAAATAGTTTTATTATTATTTATTTCTACTACCGGCTTAATATTGAACCTACAGGGTCACACCATAAAAAGAGAATAATTTAATGGTGGAGGAATTAATTAATAATGGCTAATAATTATTTATTTGTGAAATAAATAATTAATTGGCAAATTTAATAATTGATTAAATGAGATTTAATTGATTATAAATTAATTAAGAAAAGTTCTTAATATTATTAATTAAAGGATTTAATTTTTGGAAATTAAATCAAGAGAGAGAATTATTTCTAAAGTGTTTAGAAAAAGGATTAATAATTAAAAGGTGTTTTAATTATTAATGAGAATAATAAATGGGATAATAATAATAATATTTATGGGAAAATTTTAGCTGAAAATTTTGCCTATAAATACACTATTATAGACCCTATTTTTATTCGAACCCACATCAAACCCGAAAACCCAAAAAGTTTGGAAAACCCAATTCTCTCCACCTCCTTCCTCCTCCTTAACATCGTTTTCTTGGTGGATACCGGTGGAGTGCTTCACACTTGAGAAGCAACTGCTAAGGATCTCTGATCGTTGTCTCCGAATTATTTTTTAAAGGTTAGATTCGATCCCTCGAATTTTGTTCACGATTTATATGCTTTTATTTGGATTTTATGTGTGTAAAAGTGTTTTACCATGCCCCCGCTGCGATTAAAATCCAACAACCTCCCTGATTATCAAACTCAGAGTTTGTGTATTATCCCGAACTTTTAAATTAGTGTGGGTCTATAAATATTGTGATTGACTTCAATTGAATATTATTCTGGAAATGTGAATAGTTGGTATATGTTTGATAAGTGGAATACTATGGATTAACATATATTGCACCATCTCTTTCTTTCTGTGATTCCGAGGATGGAATTCTTTTAAGGAGGGTAGATTATAATGACCCGGAATTTTTAAAATTTATTTATTATTATAAAAGTAATTTCCCTAAAAAGAGAGGAATAAAATTTAATATTTTAATCTAGCTTGTATAGTTTTCAAAATGTTATTCCAGGCTATTGTGTTATCGATGTATAAATTTCTTTCTAAACTAAAGTTTATATATTATTTCTAAAATCTAGATTTATTATATATATGAGTATAATTGTTATGTGATTAAGTTATACGTGTGCTTGTTCTCGTATTCATAGTAAAAAGAAATTATGAATATTGTATGTGAACTTTCTGTAAAGTTATATCTGAATAATATTCTGTAATTGCGGTTTATATTTGCCAAAATGGTGAGTTTTAATTATTAATATTCTAGGACTGAGTTATATGTTATTTAGATTTTTTACAAGTGAAATATTGATCGTTATATTATTTTACAATGATTCATGGAATTATTTGATAATTTTTCTAATGAATTATTGATTACTTGTGATTATTTGGAAACCCGCAACTTCAATGGTTTGGGGAATCTACAAACCGAAACATTTCCGAAAAATGATTTCTAGCCTAATTTGATTATTTCAAACACTTTTCGTGTATTGAGTTTTTTGATCTGGAGTGCAATTTTATCGGTAAAGATTTCGGGTCAGTTTTAACGGGTATTAAAATATTATTTTATCGTCTCGATATACGTGAAATCTGGATAGTATCGTTATCCAAGATATTTTGATTAAACAATTATGTTATCTTCTCGTAGTACGTGCAACCAAAAGTACTGAGCCCCAAAACTGTATTTAAAAGCCTGATTTTAATGTTTATCCTAAAATGGGGACCGTTTGGATAAGTTTTAATTAATCTTACTTATTTAGTATTAAATTTTTATATCCGACATGATCCAACGGGGTCCTAATTTCTCGGAAATATAAATAGCATTCACCGGACCTTATTTTATACAGATAAACATAATTATACAATAAAATTTTATAATTATCAAGAGAATGAACCGTGTTCTTCGCGTTCTTCGTAATCGAACGAGGATTTGAAGACGTTATTGGAATCTGATGGAGGCGTATGAATAGTCAAATCGAAGCTCTCGACGAGACGGTCTTTCCCGTATCAAAATCATCGTAAGGTTGAATATTTATTAATTTTGAATTTTCATAATTTTCTTTTAAATTCGGTTTTCAAGTTTGAATGTTTTGATGATGGATTATGATTCTTGAGTTCATGAGGATTGATTTAGTGTATAAATTCGTTAATTTTGGTTCAGTATTGGGTAAAAACGAGTTATTGGTTTTTATTATTTTTAATTTTTCCGAGTTATAGAGATTGTGGTTGTTTTTCTTGATGATATGGATGGGCTATACGAATTGTAATCTTGAGTTTGTTATATAGAACGTTCCATTTAGTTAAGAAAGGTTCAAATTTGTTGTTCGTCGTATTTTGTGTTCTTGGTTGCTTGTTTTAATGGCTTGTGTGGCCAAAAAACGTGCTGGGTTGGTTCTTCAATAGTTTTTTTTATTAGAACAAGATTCTAGGAAGGTGTTTGTAGTGTTTAGATGAAAAAAACGGGATCAATCAATCCGTTTTGATTGCCATCGGAGCTCGCCGGAGGTCCAGTTGGACCGCCGGAATCTGGGCACAATCCAGAAAACGGCAGGTGTTCAAGATGGACACGACCGAGTTCTTGGCGACCAGATTAAAACCCGGTTCAATCCAAACCCCCCCCCAAATTTCAACCATAAAAATATGTTTGTGCAGATTTTTATTTTAAAATAATTCAAAATTCTTATTTTAATACAAAAATTCATTTTTATTTCAAAAATTAATTTGGTTAATTATCTTAATAATTAACTAAATTATTTTAAATTTCAAAAAGTTACTCTCTTTTATTATTTTTGAAAATCGAAATTTGATTTAATTATTTATTTAATTAATTGATTAATTCATTTAATCAATTAATTTTATTTGTAAATGGTTAAATAAAATGTAATTATTTATAATTAAGCCAAATAATGATTTAAAAATCATTTTCAGCTTTTAAAAATTATAAAAAGGTATTTAAAATTCAATTAATATTATAATTAATTGAATTATTCTTATTTAATTCGTAATAAATAGACCGTTCATCCGTTTAATACGAACGAACGCTTCTAGACTCAGAAAAATATTTTGCTTCTATTAAAAATATTTTCAAGACATAAAATATTTTGTTTCAAAAGATCGTTTAATTTTGTAAACATTTCTGAGCCGCATAACTATCAAAGAGTTGTATTTCGAGTTGATTTTAGTTCTAAACGTGCCGAGTCGAACGTTGTGATGAATTGGGTTATATGTTATATGGAATATGTGATACGTGGAATAAGTGTTTACATGTTATATGAATTATATGCTGATAAGAGTGTCAGGGAAAGTGGTTTAATCGTATCATCTGATCCGTAATTCAGATTCAAATGTAACGAGAAGTGATTAAAAGCTTTTAATGTTTATTTTGATATTTTGTAATAAAATGATTGAGTCGGAAACTTTAGTACATGTCATTAGATATGCATAATATGATTACATGTGAAGTGACTATGTGTTAATTGACGATTATGTGAAGTATATGTGTATTTATGGTGTTAAGAACGTGATAAGTGAGTTGAGTAATATAATGTAGTATTTAGATTGATGTTAGAGTTTAGTTTGATTGATTGGTTGTTGATTGAAATAGAATAACATGGGTAGTCTAATAAATAGATGAGATAATGTCAGATTTTCGATATGATTTATATTCATAATGATGTATAGAATATTGTGTTTGAATTGGTTTGACTATAAAATAACGTCAAAAGCATGATTATGTGTTAACTGATAATTGGGAAGTCAGAAAGGTTATATAGGTTGACTTGTGATTATGTGTTAGTTGTTTGTCAGTATATGTGATATGTGTTATGGATTAAAAACTAAGGTATATGATTGTTGTATTTATTACTAAGGAACGTGAGCATCGAGGCTCGATTTGACTGCACTTGTGTTTCGTGACTCGATCTGCCTTAACAAGATGCCTACGTACCTTGCTGATTGCCAAGGATCAAGTCAAAAAATGTAGTTCTGATTTGTAGGGTGAGGCCCCTTATATAGATGTTGGTGGTCCTTGAATTGGACTTGGTATAGGAGACTTGGTAGCCAAGTTTCATAATTAGAATGGACTTTGGAGTCCTAAATAGTAGGAAACTGATTCCTTATCCTTCTAGGTCCCTTAGAGGCTAATCTGCAAGGATTTATGTCCTTATAGGGGCTCTTCTCAATAGCTGATTTTTCCCTTATTAATTAATTACAAAATTAATTAACATTCAGGGATTTTGGGCCTTCTTTGTTCCATCAGGCCTGATCTGGTCCATCAGGCCTGATCAATGTGTTAACCTTTTTGGTCTGAATGTCATACATCTTCTTATTAGGCCTTGTAGCCCAAATCATGTATAATTAATGTAATATTAACTACGTAATCAGGATTTATTTTCTTCCCTATCATTTTCCCCCAACTTCTGGGAAACAGTGACTAGGTTTCATAGAAGTTAAGTTCATTCGTTCCCTTGCAGGGTATCGTTTGTTAGTGTATACTGAAAATATTTATTTGAAGTATGTACATTTATTTCTGACCAGTTTATTTGAGAATCATTTGAATGTTTATATGTTGTCTAATATTATATATTGTGAACAATCTAGTATCAAATGGGATACAGAATATTAGATTGTTAAATACGGTTATATAATATAATAAGGTTCACAACACAGGTGGTGTTGGACAATCCACTGGTATGGCTGTAGTATTATTTAGATTAGTTTATATTGACTAATAAATAATACTAGTATACTTTGTGTATATTGAACAGGATCAAATTTAGAATTGTTCCCTTAATACTGATTAAGAAGGAGAAATAAGATTCTATGTTATTATTAATGCTTAGTGTCTTAATCCGGAAATAGTAATTGACACGTATATATTATTTACATGCTTTGATTTATATATGAAATAATTCTTTTAAATTATATCATTATATTTTGGGTGATGGAATTATATACGTGGTGGATATTATTTATTGAAGGAATCCATGTCCTAATAATATTCGGGTTAATGATGTCCCCTTGAAAGCTCAAAAAGATTTAATTATGTGAAACCCTGCAGGTGGAATTTATTCTGGCATAATTAAATAAAGGTTGAGTGGATGATCAAGGATAAAAGATATTAATTAAATAAATTATCAATAATTTATTTAATTAATGGACATATGATATTTTAAACATGGGGAATTTAATAAGCAAATAATATTGGAACTGAATTAATTAAATTACGGTATTAGGAAAGGTAGTGCAAATATTAATTCTTTAGTGGATTGAATTAATATTTAATTACATTGGGCTAGGCTCAAGATGTAATTAGAAGGCCCAACCTAATTATCCATGGTCCCTATTGTAGCCTATATATATTCTTATTCTCTTCTTGCTTGGGATTGTGTGAAAACATATTGTAGCCACCAAGGAGCAAGAAGAGAGGATAAATTGAGAAGACGGAGGCCACACTTCGCTCAAGAGAATTTGGGAATACAATAGAAGAGCGTGGAATCAACCATTAACAAGGTAATCCTCTTTTCGTAATCTTTATCGTAAAACGTAGTAACACCCTAAGTCTGTGGTTCCCAACAATTGGTATCAGAGCCTGGTAATGGGTTCTACGTTTTATGATATAATGTTCATGTCGTAATTATATATGCGTGTATATAGTGTTTTGCTTGTATTGGTTTTGATGCAGGCTGTTAATCCACTATTATGGCCATGTATATTTTTAATTATGTGTTTGGATCCCACGTGGTTTAATCGTGGTTAATTTTTGTTTTGGTTTCCACGTGGTTTAATCGTGGTTGTAATTTACACGAGGGTTGATCGTGTTAGAATAGATTTTACAAAATTAGTTTTGTATTAGATCTATTTTTTTTGTAATTGTTCCGGGTATTTTGTAATAGTTATGTGCGATCGGAAATCAATTCCGGTAGTTTTTTGTTCCGCTGTGCGATTACAAGGGGCTGCTGTTGATGTTTGGATCGAACAAAATCAAAACAAAACTCACAGCAAAGCAACAGGCGCGCGCGCTGCGGCCGCTGCGGCAGCTGGGACTGCTGGGGCCGCTGGGACTGCTTGGGGCTGCTGAGGCTGCTGGGGCTGCTGGGGCTGCTAGAGCTGCCGGGGCTGCTAGGGGCGACGGGGTGCGCTTGGGGCAGATTTTTTTTTAGAGCTGGATTTTTTTTTCAAGGGCCATAATAGTAGAAAATTTATTTTAATTTTTTCCATTAAATTTTAATTATTGCTTTAATTTATTGATTATGTGTGTCGTTAATTATGTGTGTAATTCTTTTAAAATTGCATGTTTAACTTAATTAGGACGACATGGACATAAATTTTATTTATTGCTTTAATTATATGTTATATGTTGCTAAAATTATGTGTGTATTTTGAATGCATGATTAGACATAATTATAACAACATAGGGCCCCATTTAATTTTAAAATTCCTCAATTTTAATAAAAAAAATTCTAAGTTGGAGAGGGAATTAATATGAAATTAAATCCCATGGTCTCCATTATTGGTTGTAGGTAATTTAACATAAAGACGAATATAAATTATATATACGTCACCCATCGTGGCATGTAATTTATGGTGTCTAGAATGTTATAGAAATTACTAGAACAAACTTCTTAAATTAATAAATTTTGAAAGGAATAAATACGGATTTTCTTTATTTCTGATTTGGGGCGATTTTGTCAAAAACGGGTTCATCGAACTTGTAAGGCTGTGGGTTTTAAGCGAGACCGATGTGACTCCTCCACTACCTGGAAATCAAACCATTGATGAATATTGAATTGAAGTATTCTATTCAAGGCAAAATTACGAATATTGGAAGGTATACACGCCACCCATCGTGGCGTACCAAGTTCCATAGATTTCGAATAATTTAAGATTTGATGATGGTATACACTTAGCTATGAAAAATAATATAGTCCACCCCAACGTGGCATATTGTTTAGTAATAGGACCGAAGTAACATTTAAACAAAATTAGGTGGTATACATGTCACACATCATGGCGTACCAGAAGCTTATGGTGTTTATATGTTAGTGCATTAAATTTTAATAATTGTTAGAGGAATCAATAGATCTTAATAATTAATGCACCCTTATTTATGTGATGTTTTTATGCATGATTCTCAGGATAAAATGGGTTTTAATCCACTATTCACCATACTTAAGGATAACAAACTTACCGGACCTAACTATATTGAATGGAAACGAAATTTGGACATTGTGTTGACTGCTGAGGAGTACAAGTTTTGCACTTATGAACCCAAGCCTGAACAGCCAGTTGTTGATGCTCCTGAAGATGAGAAAGAGTATTATAAACGGTGGATTAAGGCTGATGAAATGTCACGATGTTACATTCTGGTAGCAATGTCGGGTGTTTTGCAGCATCAGCATCAGTCTATGCACCAAAATCACCCAATTCTGAGCTTCCACGCGCCCTCACGCCCCCTGCTTCAGATATGCTCTTTAATCTCAAGGAACTTTTTGGAGATCAGAATAGGGCTGCTAGGCAAGTAACCATGAAGGCTTTAATGAACACTCAAATGGCTGAAGGCACACCTGTAAGGGATCATGTTCTCAAGATGATGTCTCATCTGAATGAGATAGAGATCCTTGGTGCTGAACTTGACGGGGAAACCCAGATTGACATTATCCTTATGAGCTTGTCCAAGAGTTTTGAGCAGTTCCGCTTGAATTACAACATGAACAAGAGGCAGTATAGTCTCGCGGAACTGCTGACAGAACTTCAGGCAGCTGAAGGATTATTTCGGCACAGTGTTCAAGTGAATGTGGCTGAGAAAGGTTCTTCCTCTAAGCCGAAAGGTATTAAGAAGAAGAAAAAGGCTCAGACACAGAAAGCTGTGAAGGCAGTGGGAGTTCAGGGTGGTGTGAAAAAGCCTAAGGGAAAGTGCTTCAGATGCAAACAGTCAGGTCACTGGAAACAAGATTGTCCTCTTCCTAAGAAGACAAACAATAGTGGTATGTCTCTTTCTCTAGTTACAGAAACATTTATAGCGGCTATATCTACGAGCACCTGGTGTGTAGATACAGGAGCCACTGATCATGTTTGTAATTCTATGCAGGGGTTCCAACTATCCAGAATGCTTAGAGATGGTGAGATATATGTGTTCATGGGAGATGCTACGAAAGTAGCAGTAGTTGCAGTATGAGTTATTCATTTATCTTTTGGTTCTGATAGGATTTTGGTTTTGAACAATTGTCTTTATGTACCTTCTTTTAGAAGGAATTTAATTTCGGTTTCTAAACTTGCTTTGGATGGTTATAATGTTTGTTTGGATCGTAATGTTTCTATTATGATGAATAAACGAATTATATGTTCTGGTACATTGCAAGACAATTTGTATATAATTAATCCTAGTCAACCTGCACTGCAACTGCAATTTAGGGAATTGAACAACACATCTTCTAACTCTACTAAAAGAAAGGAACCTTCTAGTTTGAACCAAACATATCTTTGGCACTCGAGATTAGGTCATATTAACTTGAGAAGGATTCAAAGACTGGTAGTAGACGGGCCTTTAAGCTCATTGGCAGTGGAGCCATTTCCAGTTTGTGAATCCTGCTTAGAAGGTAAAATGACTAATAGGCCTTTCAAGGCAAAAGGGAATAGAGCCAAACAACTGTTAGAATTGGTTCACTCTGATTTATGTGGACCCATGAATATCCAAGCAAGAGGTGGTTATGAATATTTCGTCACTTTCATTGATGATTATTCTAGATATGGGTACGTTTATTTGTTGCACCGTAAGTCTGAGTGCTTTGATAAGTTCAAAGAGTACAAAGCTAAAACGGAGAAGCGACTTAATAAAAGTATCAAGTCACTACGATCAGATCGTGGTGGCGAATACTTGCTTGGAGAATTTAGGGAATATTTATCAGAAAATGGGATAGAATCCCAGTTAACTGCACCAGACACACCCCAGCAGAACAGTGTAGCAGAGAGAAGGAACCGGACTCTTTTAGAGAGTGTTAGATCGATGATGAGTTATTCGGATTTACCCTAGTCATTTTGGGGACATGCCTTAGAGACAGCAGCTTATCTTCTGAACTTAGTACCTTCTAAGTCGATTCCTAAAACCCCCTTAGAATTATGGATCGTGAATAAACCGAGTCTAAGACATATTCGAATATGGGGTTGTCCAGCACATGTGCTGAACAAGAACGCGACTAAGTTAGAATCTCGTACAGAAGTAAGGTTGTTTGTAGGCTACCCCATGGGAACGAAAGGATATTTATTTTATAGTCCGAAGAATCGGGATGTCATTGTTAGCACCAATGCAAGATTCTTGGAGGAGGACTATATAATGAATCACAAACCCATGAGTAGTGTCGTTTTAGAGGAACTAGTGGGAGGGACAAATAATACCCATGAAGCTGTAGTACAAGTAGAATAACCACAACATAATGTACAACCTGTCACTAATACCGCACCAATGCCTCGTCGTAGTGGGAGGGTTGTTCAACAGCCTGATAGATTCATGTTTTTGGGAGAGTCTTCAGACTTGGTCTCTGGTGAACATGATGATGATCCCCGTATATACGAAGAGGCAGCACAAGACAAAGATGCAGATCTTTGGCAAAAGGCGATGGAATCTGAGATAGAATCAATGTATTCTAATCAGGTCTGGGAGCTCGTGGAACCACCCAAAGGTATAAAACCTATTGGATGTAAGTGGATCTACAAGAAAAAGAGGGGATTAGATAAAAAGGTGAAAGCCTGGAAAGCAAGACTTGTTGCGAAAGGGTATACTCAGAAAGAAGGTATCGATTATGAGGAAACCTTTTCACCGGTAGTCATGCTTAAGTCAATCCGTATTCTTTTATCTATAGCAGCTCGTCTCGATAATGAGATTTGGCAAATGGATGTCAAGACAGCTTTTCTTAATGGAAGTCTTGAAGAAACCATCTATATGCAGCAACCAAAAGGATTCATTAAGGAAGGCCAAGAGCATCTGGTATGTAAGCTTAAGAGGTCTATTTATGGACTTAAACAAGCTTCTAGAGACTGGAATATTCGTTTTGATCAGGCAGTCCAGTCATATGGATTTGATCAAAGTCCAAGCGAATCGTGCGTGTATAAGAGAAGTGAAGGTAATGCAGTGGTTTTTCTAGTACTATATGTAGATGATATTTTACTCATTGGAAACAATGTTGAGATGTTGTCATCAGTAAAGGCATGGTTGTTCAAACAATTTGACATGAAGGACTTAGGTGAAGCGACATACATCCTTGGGATCAAAGTTATAAGGGATCGCAAGAAAAGGATGTTGGCTTTATCTCAAGAGCCCTACATTGATGAAGTATTAGCTCGTTTTAACATGCAAAACTCCAAGAAAGGTTTTTTACCTTTTAAGCATGGAGTTGCTCTATCTAAGAAGCAGTGTCCTTCGACACCTAAGGATATAGAGAGCATGAAAGCAGTTCCTTATGCTTCAGCATGTGGAAGCTTAATGTATGCTATGTTATGTACGAAGCCTGACATCTGCTTCGATGTAGGCATGGTTAGTAGATATCAGTCGAACCTAGGTCAGGAACATTGGAGTGCAGTAAAAACTATACTCAAGTACCTGAGAAGGACTAAGGAGTATATGTTAATTTACAAGGCCTCAGATCTATTTCCTTTGGGATATACTGATTCAGATTTCCAATCAGATAAGGTTAAGAGGAAATCAACCCCGGGATATGTTTTTACTTTGGGAGGTGTAGCCGTTATATGGAGGAGTGTAAAGGAGAAATGCATTGCAGACTGCACCATGGAGGCCGAGTACGTGGCAGCCTCTGAGGCTGCCAAGGAGGCTGTATGGTTTAGGAACTTCCTTTTGGACTTAGATGTGGTACCTAATTTGCCTAGGAGCTTGACGGTGTATTGTGATAACACTGGTGCTGTGGCAAATTCAAAGGAACCGTGAGACCACAAAGCAGCTAAACATATTGAACGTAAGTATCATCTCATACGAGGAATCGTAAAGCGAGGGGATATAGTTGTGGCTCACATATCATCAGAAGACAACCGAGCAGATCCTTTCATAAAAAGCTTTCCAACCAAGGTTTTTGAAAAGCATGTGGAAGCGATAGGAGTCAGATGGATGGACACATAGATTTTTATGTAATAGTGGATTAAATAAACACTGATGTACACATAGAATATTTTGAGTATAAGTGGGAGATTGTTAGTGTATACTGAAAATATTTATTTGAAGTATGTACATTTATTTCTGGCCAGTTTATTTGAGAATCATTTGAATGTTTACATGTTGTCTAATATTATATATTGTGAACAATCTAGTATCAAATGGGATACAGAATATTAGATTGTTAAATACGGTTATATAATATAATAAGGTTCACAGCACAGGTGGTGTTGGACAATCCACTGGTATGGCTGTAGTATTATTTAGATTAGTTTATATTGACTAATAAATAATACTAGTATACTTTGTGTATATTGAACATGATCAAATTTAGAATTGTTCCCTTAATACTGATTAAGAAGGAGAACTAAGATTCTATGTTAATATTAATGCTTAGGTTCTTAATCCGGAAATAGTAATTGACACGTGTATATTATTTACATGCTTTGATTTATATATGAAATAATTCTTTTGAATTTTATCATTATATTTTGGGTGATGGAATTATATACATGGTGGATATTATTTATTAAAGGAATCCATGTCCTGGTAATCTTCGGGTTAATGATGTCCCCTTGAAAGCTCAAAAAGATTTAATTATGTGAAACCCTGCAGGTGGAATTTATTCTGGCATAATTAAATAAAGGTTGAGTGGATGATCAAGGATAAAAGATATTAATTAAATAAATTATCATTAATTTATTTAATTAATGGACATATGATATTTTAAACATGGGGAATTTAATAAGCAAATAATATTGGAACCGAATTAATTAAATTACGGTATTAGGAAAGGTAGTGCAAATATTAATTCTTTAGTGGATTGAATTAATATTTAATTACATTGGGCTAGGCTCAAGATGTAATTAGAAGGCCCAACCTAATTATCCATGGTCCCTATTGTAGCCTATTTATATTCTTATTCTCTTCTTGCTTGGGATTGTGTGAAAACATATTGTAGCCACCAAGGAGCAAGAAGAGAGGATAACTTGAGAAGACGGAGGCCACACTTCGCTCAAGGGAATTTGGGAATACAATAGAAGAGCGTGGAATCAACCATTAACAAGGTAATCCTCTTTTTGTAATCTTTATCGTAAAACGTAGTAACACCCTAAGTCCGTGGTTCCCAACATCGTTTTGCGTAAAGTGTGGAGCGACCTACACATTTACAACAATTTAATTTAATCCCTATTATTTAGGAATTAACTTAATTAACAGGAATTTTCCTGAACTCTGTGATTTTTCCTTAATTTTTGGGAATTTTTCCCTTAATTCTGGGATTTTTCCTTAATTTTCAGGAATTTTTTCCTTAATTCTGGGATTTTTTCTTAATTTTCAGGAATTTTTCCCTTAATTATGGGATTTTTTCTTAATTATCAGGAATTTTTCCTTAATTATGGGATTTTTCCTTAATTTTCAGGAATTTTTCATTAATTCTGGGATTTTTCCTTAATTTTCAAGAATTTTTCCCTTAATTCTGGGATTTTTTCTTAATTTTCAAGAATTTTCCCTTAATTCTGGGATTTTTCCTTAATTTTCAAGATTTTTTCCCTTATTTCTGGGATTTTTTCTTAATTTTCAGGAATTTTTCCCTTAATTCTGGGATTTTTCCTTAATTTTCAGGAATTTTTCCTTAATTCTGGGATCTTTCCTTATTTTTAGGAATTTTTCCCTATTTTCTGATTTTTTATTTTCAAGAAATATTTTAAGGAATTTCCTTTAATTATTTTTTTTCCAGGATTTTTCTTCCCTCTTTTTTCTTTTTTTCTTTTTTTTTATACCTGGTTCGACCAGGATCCTGGTCGAATTAGGCCTCTAATTGCCCTGGTCGACAGAAATTCGAGCAAGATCCATTTGACCTCACTTCCTGGTCGAATTTCGAACATGATTTTACTCTATATATATATTATTTTTTTTGGCGAGCAGGAAATTTCCTTTCGGTCAGGATTCCTCGTTTTTTGACCGAATTAGCCTTCTTTTAAGCCCAGGTCGACAGAATTTTAGACAGGATCTATTCGACCAGGATTTTGCCTTGCTTTCTGGTCGACAAACTTCTGAGGGTTATGAAAAAAGGTCAGGATTTAGCATTTTGACCGAATTAGCCCTTCTTTTCACCTTAGTCGAAGACACTTTCGAGGAAAAGTATTCGACCAGGAATAAAATTGAGGTTCTGGTCGAATGAGGTTAGAAAATCAACCTTTTATTCCTATTTTCCTGGGCCTTTTTCTTGGGCCATCCCTTTTTGATTGGGTTTTCCTTTAATTCAAATATATGGGCCCTTTTCTGGGCTTATCTTTATTGGGCTCATTCTTGGGCCCATTTATTCAACTGGGTTTTTGTTTTTGAGCCCATTTTTTTAACTGGGCTTCTCTTCCACCCCTTTTCCTTTTTTAAAAAAAATATTTGGGCCTCAAACTGGGCTTTTTGCATTTGGGCCTTGGCACTGGGCCTCTTGAGCCCTAAACACTTGGGTTTTTCAAGATTTTTCTAGAATTGGGCCTTATCCCTGAGCCCAAACTCCAGGTTCTTCTAAGGTTTTTCTGGATTCTTCCAGAATTTTCAAAAGATTTTTTTTCTAGAATTCTTGCAAAGTCTTCTGGAACTTTCCAGAATTCTCTATTCTTTGGGCTGAAATGGGCTTTCTGAGGCCCAATTTGGCTTACAGGTGCCTATATAAGAGTTGAGGGGGGGAGTGTGTTTCTTCACACTTCTCATTTCAATCCTCAAACTCTCAAACACTCTCCTTTCCTCCCTCATTCCTCATTTTTAGAAAATTTCCGGCCAAGTCCCTTCCAAGGTTTCAAGGTTTTTCCAAGCTTCATTAATGTCTGATAAGAATTCCGAGAGAGCAGCCAAGATAGCCTCGGCTTCAAAACGAGGTAAGGATATCAAGATCCGTTCTTCCTACATGTCTTTTATTGATATGATTAACACTAGGGGGGACGAGTATCCCTCCACTGCACATCTCGGCTCTTTTAATCATTGTAACACTTGGCACAACATAGATTATAATAAATTAAATGCACGTTATAATGTTCTTCCTCCCCTTAGATTAGTTTCAGTTTCTGGTGGCGACCGTACTTGCCATTTGAAACCCGACACTCATTTTATCTACACAGATGCCCTCGATGCTGGGCTTAGGTTCCTTTTTTATCCCTTCATTCTTCATCTTCTAGCTGATTTACAAATTAACCCATGTCAGCTTCCTCCAAATGCTTGGAGGAACATTTTATGTTTTATGGTTTGCTGCCTTAGGGAAGGTTTTCCCCTATCTGTAGCTGTTTTTAGGACAGTTTTTCAATGTTACAAGAGTTCTTCTGGTAACTGTGGTTGGGTCTATATTAAACAAAGGCCCAAGTGTAAGCATATCTTTAACAGTGCCTCTATTCCCGATAATAACCAAAATTGGAGGAAAAGTTTTGTCGGGTTAAGGTGGGAGAATGGCGACCGGGGCACACTCTACAGATTTTCCTTCGGGAAGTGTAGTGATGGTAGCCTCAAATCCTTTCACTTAACCCCGAGGAAACTTTCATTTATAATGAGCTTACTCGGGATGACGGTACTACTACCAGCTGGACTCTCTTAGAGGAGTTTTCCCTCATCCATGTGGGGCTATCCTCTGTTTCTCAACAAGGTATTTTTCTTCCCTTCTCAATTTTATTTCATTTTATGCATTATTGACACCACTTATTTTGTGTTTTATCTTGTCATGCAGCTTCCAAGGAGATCAACGAGGATAACGTGCCCCTCGTTGAGGAAACTGCTAGAATGAAGAAGGCTCGTCTTGCGGGCCTAGATAATATAGGAAAGGCTATGGAGCCTAGCTTCCTACAGAAGCACAAGGAACCCATGGTGGAGGTTCCAGCTGAGGGAGTTGAGGGCCACAGTGCCCCTATCGCTACTGCTACTCCTGTCCCTGCTGCCACGGGCGCCTTTCAGCCTCTCTGGGGATTCCGCCGAGGGGATGCCGTGGTTGGATCCATGAAACACGCCTGGGATTGGTCTTACCATGGCGTAACTCCCAAAGACTTCACGGATGTGGTGGCTACTCCTGACTTGGAAAGGATCAAGCTCATGGGAGCCCAGTCCTTAGCCTCGGTATGACTATTTCTTGGAATTTATCTTTCTTATTTATAGCATTTACTTGCCTTACACATTTGTCTATTGTTTCATTTCAGTCTATCGCCTATTTTCAAGGCGCTGTGAGGTAAGCCGAATCATAGAAGAGGGCTTCTGACAAAGCAGACAATGTCCTCAGGAGGCAGCAGAAAAAGTATGCTGCTGTAGAGAAGAGGTTCAAGCATAAGGAGGAAGAGCTCGGGGAGTCCAACGCTGAGCTGGTGGTGTCGCGGGCCGAGAAAGATAAAGCGATTGATAACTATCTGGACTCGGATGAGTTTACTCAGTCCATGAAAGTGAGGGACGACTCAGTCTTCCCTGGGTTTTTTAGGACTGGCTGGGACACGGCCCTTGGAACCGTGAATGAGGTCTGCCCTGATATTAACCCGGCGGACTATGTCTCTCCTGATGACGAGACTTTGCTACAGAGGTTTCGTACCCGAGTAGTTGTCACCATGACAAGTGAGAATCATGTTCAATTGCTTCATATATAGTAAACCTACAGGTTTTCAGGGCTTTGTAAAACCAAACCTGCTCCACTTGAATTTGTTTTTGATGCTCTATCAAAATAGAGAACTCAATATTCTTTCTCCTTATCATCCTTTTCTTTATCCCCCTTATCAACTTCCTTGTCTTGAGGTATGGTATCTTCCTGCCCCCGACTTCTTGGTTGGGTATGGTACATTCCACCACCAAGTCAGCTAATGCCTGGGCTTTTATTGCCGTTCGTGGCTTATACTTGATGTCGAATTCTCCCAGCTCTACTGCCCACTTGATCAACCTCCCACTAGCCTTGGGACTATGAATGATATTTCTCAGAGGCTGATTTGTTAGAACCTCAATTTGATGAGCCTGAAAGTAAGGAAGTAATTTTCTTGAAGCCATCACCAAGGCTAAAGCAAACTTCTCAATAGTTGAATAATTCAACTCAGCTCCATGCAGAATTTTGCTGACATAGTATACGAGTTTCTGGATTTTCAGTTCCTCCTTAACCAATATAGCGCTCAAGGCACTCTCTGAAACGACCAAGTATAAGTATAAAACTTCATTAAAAGCTGGCTTGGCCAACAACGGGGCCTGGGCCATATAATTCTTTAATTCCTCAAATGCCTTCTGGCTTTCCTCACTCCATTGAAAATCTTTGACCTTCTTTAAGGACTTGAAGAACGACAAGCACTTGTCTCCTGACTTGAAGATGAATCGTCCCAGCACAGCAACCCTTCATGTGAACTTCTGAACATCTTTGACAGGTTTTGGTGGCTCCATGTCCAGGATTGCCTTTATTTTATCGGGGTTGACCTCGATCCCTCTCTTGGAGACCATCAATCCCAAAAAAATTCCAGAGCCTACTCCGAAAGCACACTTCGTAGGATTTAACATCATCTTGTGGTACCTCAGGACCTCGAAAGCTTCCCTCAAATGGGTTATATGATCAGTCTTTACTAGACTTTTGACTAACATGTCATCAATATAGACTTCCATAGTCTTGCCAATAAGATCCTTAAAATTTTATTTACCAACCTTTGATAGGTGGCTCCTGCATTCTTGAGACCAAATGCCATAACAAGTTAACAATAAACACCAAAGTCAGTGATGAATGATACCTTTGGAATGTCATCCTTATGCATCTTGATCTGATTGTATCCACTAAACTCAGCATCTCATGCCCAGCAGTGGCATCTATCAAAGTATCGATCCTTGGTAACGGGAAACAGTCCTTAGGACAGGCATTATTTAGATCATTGAAGTCCACACACATCCTCCATTTTCCATTGGCCTTTTTCACCATTACAGGGTTTGCTAACCACCCTGGAAATTGAATCTCCTCAATGAAACCAACATCTAAGAGCTTTTCCACTTCCTGGTTTATAGCTTCTTGCCTTTCTGGAGCAAAACTTCTTTTCTTCTGTTTTACTGTCTTCCGATTTGGGTCCACATTCAGCTTGTGAGTAATCAGTTCCAGGTCTATACTTGGCATATCAGCTGCTGACCTTGCAAATACGTCACTATTTTCATGCAAAAATTTCACCAACTTCCCTCTGAGGGGCTTATCGAGCATGGCTCCAATAAAAGTCACCTTCTCAGGATCTTCGGGGGCTAAAGGAATTGAAACCAAGTCTTCTGCTGGTTTTCCTCTTTTCTCATCATTCTCTCGGATATCCAGATCTTCAATAGGAAGAACCTGCCCCCCCAACTCTATCTGCCCTCAAAGAGGCCACATAACAGCTTCTAGCCATTTTTTGATCTCCTCTCTCTTCTACGATCCCATCCTGGGTGGGAAACTTCATAACTGAATGGTAGGAAGAAAGGACTGCCTTGAAGGCGTGTATCCCTATTCTTCCCATAATAGCGTTGTAAGTCGAACTAGCCTTCACCACCACGAAGTCCAACATCTGAGTTGCTTGCCTTGGTTCCTGTCCTATGGTTGTTGGCAACTTGATTATCCCTTCTACGGGGCACTCCATTCCCGTAAATCCATATATCGGCATGTCGGTTGGGGTCAATTGGGAGTCGTTATATCCCATCCTAAAAAAGGTGTCATGGAGCAAGATATCCACTAAAGCACCATTATCCACAAGGACCCTTCTCACTGGGTTGTTCCCTCTTATCGGGGTTATAACCAACGGGTCGTCATGGGGAAATTCACACCCTCCAGATCAGAATCATCAAAAGACATTGTTACTCCTGTCCTGGCCCTCTTCGGGGCTTCCCCAATAATATGCATAACTTCTCAGGCATACGCTTTCCTGGAGTTCTTGGATAACCCAGCAGCAGTTGGTCCTCCAAAAATTGTGTTTATCACAGGCCCTCGAGGTCGTGGTCCTCCGAAGATTGTATTTATCACTAGTCCCCTAGGCTGAGGATTCCGCCCCTGATTGTCTTGGTCCCTCCTTCGATCTTCAAAGTTCTTCCTTCCATTGTTATTCCTATCCCCTCCATCTCCGGTGTACTTGTTCAACCTCCCTTTTCTAATAAGGAACTCAATTTCATCTTTCAGTTGCCTACACTCATCGGTGTCATGACCAACATCCTTGTGAAATCTACAGTACTTGCTCTTATCTAGCTTGGCAGGATCAGCCTTCAAGGGCTTAGGCCAACGAATATCTTGATCTTTCTCGATTTCCATCAAGATCTGGCTTCTAGGAGCATTCAGCTTAGCGTATTCAGTGAACTTTTGCCTAGGTCCTCCCTTATTGGGGGTTGAATCAGGGTTTTGCTTGGTTCTAGGATACTTGTCCTTAGCGATATATTTCAGGTCAGTTTTCCGCTTCTTGCCTCCAGTGGGCTCACTACTTACTACGGTCTTCCTCATGCTCTCTTCCACCTGATGTACTTCCCGGCCCTATGTTGGAGCTGCAATATGCTTTCAGGGGGGCGCTTGACCAAGGACATCTTGAAGAACTCATCCCTAGTTCCTTGTTGCAGTGCTATTATTGATACATTATCATCAAGGTCCGGGACTTTTAAAGCCTCCTTTGTGAAACGATTCAGGTAGTCTCTCAAGGATTCCTTTGTTCCCTGCATAATGCTCATAAGAGATGCTGAACTTTTCTCATGCACTCTCCCATTGATGAACTGCTTAATAAAAGCCTGACTTAATTCTCTGAATGACCCAATAGAGTTTGGGGGCAAACGACTATACCACCTTTGAGCCATACCCGACAGGGTTTGAGGAAAGGCCCAACACTTAATAGCATCATTCACGGGCTGCAACAGAAGTGCATTAGAGAATGTCCTAACATGATTAGCGGGATCTCCCATGCCATCATAAGCTTTGATAGTTGGCATCTTGAACTTCCTTGAGATATGGGCATTCATTATTTCTTCAGTGAAGGGCGGAGTAGGATCATCAGGATCTCCAAGGGGAAGAAGATTGCTTGGATCAGCCCTTGGGACAACAGCCCTTCTCTGTATTGGACCATCCAAGTCTATGATAGGAGGATGATTTTTCCTCCTAGGGGGTAGTGGGGGTCTAGTGGTCTGGTGCGCCTCCAAGTCGCGCCTCAGCCTTTGAATCTCAGCCTCGTGAGTCCTGATCCTTTCCTGCACTTCTTGGGGATTCATCCCTTGGGTGCTTCTAGGACGTTGGCTACCATCAGCCATCGGCTCTTTGCCAGCACGTCTCCTTATTGGGGCTACTTCATCATCCGAAGATTCAGAGTCTCTCTCAGTGTAAGGACCAGAAAATTCCTGATCCTCAGGGATAGTAGCCAAACCTCGTATGTAGGGGTGATCGCCCTCGTGCTTCACTCTGTCCAGCATGTCCACTTCCTCCAACCTCGGGGTAAAGGGGCATCCCATAAGGGGGGTTAGTAGTCACAACAGTTGAATACTCGTATCCAATAGGTCGAGAATTCACATGTGCATGTAGTTGTTGAACTTGGGGATTCATACCTTGAATAGCCGAGGGAATCGTCCCTTGTGGCCGAGGTTTAGTTACCCCTATCTGGGCTTTTCCTAGGGTGGTTGCATAAGTTGAATGAGGAGGTATCTCCACGGTTGACTAATTCACTTGGGTTGTCCCCAATGGTGTTCCTTCCTCAAGAGCTCTAATTGTTCTCCGTGTTCTCGCCATGGTTGTTGTTGTGCTTTCCCAAAGACGGCACCAAATATTATGGATTAAAAACTAAGGTATATGATTGTTATATTTATTACTAAGGAACGTGAGCTTCGAGGCTCAATTTGACTGCTCTTGTGTTTTGTGACTCGATCTGCCTTAACAAGATGCCTACGTACCTTGCTGATTGCCAAGGATCAAGTCAAAAAATGTAGTTCTGATTTGTGGGGTGAGGCCCCTTATATAGATGTTGGTGGTCCTTAAATTAGACTTGGTATAGGAGACTTGGTAGCCAAGTCTTAGAATTAGAATGGACTTTGGAGTCCTAAATAGTAAGAAACTGATTCCTTATCCTTCTAGGTCCCTTAGAGGCTAATCTGCAAGGATTTATGTCCTTATTGGGACTCTTCTCAATAGCTAATTTTTCTCTTATTAATTAATTACGAAATTAATTAACATTCAGTGTTTTTGGGCCTTCTTTGTTCCATTAGGCCTGATCTGGTCCATCAGGCCTGATCAATGTGTTAACCTTTTTTGTCTGAATGTCTTACATCTTCTTATTGGGCCTTGTAGCCCAAATCATGTGTACTTAATGCAATATTAACTATGTAATCAGGATTCATTTTCTTCTCTATCAATATGTATATACGATGGGGGTATATATACGGGGTTTGATAGTTATGAGTTAAAGTCGATAGACTGTTTAGTGATTATAATATTGTGTTATTCTCGTGAAGGATCTGGACGAGACATGCAATGTCAAAGACGTATAGAAGATGAAATGGTGTTGCAAAGCAAATAAGGAATAAGTCAAGAAAGCAACAATATGTAGTGAATAGAGTATAGTCAGAGGTTATCTGTGAGTTATACTATGCGTAGATTGTGAAGTATGAAGTATGAGACTAAGCTGTGAGTTGAGAATTGAGTTTAAGGCAAGTTTCCTAAATTCCTTTCTCATAAATGTTACATAAATTGTGAAGTTTATTTTAAAATTATGTTATCATGTTTTTACTGTGAAATATAAATGATAAACCTTTACTTCTAAGAATGAAACCCATGATTCCTTTCAACCTTCATGTTCTGAAAATCCAAACATCTTATCATATCCTATGAACACATACCTTACGGCAACGATACCACTACAAAATCATCAGTTACCTTTCATTCAACAAATACACACCCTTGAATACCTGATTTCGTTTCGTGAATACCAAACTTTTTTTATTACAAGGTTGAAATTCTTGTTGCATATGATTTGATTATCAACTGCAAATGTTATTTTTAGTGAAATGTTTTATAACTGCTAATAATGATTCTGTTTATGGAAATGAATGTTTTTCTTGAATTGTATTATTAGAATTCGATTGTTTTTATAAAAATATGTGGACCAGATTCGTGGTCAGACCAGTTTCGGGGTCAAATGTAGGTCAATGTGTGCCTTTGGTCCAGTATAGAGAATATGGTTGTATGCCATATTCGAGGTTAGTGTGTGACTGATCAATAGCCTAATCTTTGGTTTTTAGTTAAAATGAGATAAGTCTAATTCAATAATTCCTATTCAATAATTCCTCTGAATGATTGAATTTCCAGTTTTTAATTGATGCAAATACTACCCTGAGATTGTGAACTCTTGTTAAACTATTTCAAATTGTTATTGCTATATTGGTACTTGTTGAGCATTGTTACTCACCCTTGCTTTTCCTATAACCATTTCAGAAAGGCTTAAAGATGAGTTGCTCAAGTTCGATAGCAGTTAAGGCTAAGGCTGTATGAAGGGTATGAGTGGTTGTTGTGTATATGTTATGTACTTGATGATTTCATTAACAAAACACCTTGGTAGATTTTACTTAGTGAAAAATGTAGCACTCAACGGATAAAGATTATAGTCCCGACGGATGACTCAATATAGTCCCGACGGATGATGATTTATTATCCATCGAGTGAGTAGCTTTTGTAACAATAAGTTCGTAGCACATTTCTGCATACACATTGTTTAGATTCTGTAAGTAGTACAACAGTAATGTTGACTTTATCTAGATATGCAGAATAGGTTGATTAATTGTACGTAGATGGTGTCTTGTAATCCTGCATAAATGAAATAAAGTCAAGTGCCAGATTGCTACCCGACGGATAAAGTCTAGATATGCAGAATAGGTTGATTAATTGGACTTGGTAGAGTTCTCTCGATATATATTATATATCTCTGGTGGATACATTCAAATCCACCAGAAAGTTTTTAAAGACTTGTGTTTTTAATTACTTGTGTTTTGATTCATTTGAAGTTATTATTCCGCACTCTACAAATCAATTCATACTGATATATATATATATCTAAGTTAGAACAATTTTATTTAAGAAATAGTTTCAAGAATTCCATTCAACCCCCCTTCTGTAATTCTTGTTAAATTGTTAAGGGACTAACAATTGGTATCAGAGCAAGCTCTTGAAGAACAAAGAGTTTAAAGATCACAACAACACAGCAAGATGAACAAGAAGGATGTTGGAGTCAAGATTCCTTTTCTGGATAAAGATAATTACCATCATTGGAAGGTAAAGACGCATCTTCATTTACTTTCTCAAGATGGGGCCTATGTAGATTGCATAGAAAGAGGCCCTCATGTACCAATGAGAGCTGCAACTGGAAATGAGCCATATGTCCCCAAGCCAAGGCATGAATGGTCTGATCCTGATATTCAACAAGTCAGGAAGGATAAAAAGGCCATGAATATCCTGTTCAATGGAGTTGATGGTGATATGTTTGACAACATCATCAATTGCAAAACTGCCAAGGATGTTTGGGACACTATACAGATCATCTGTGATGGCACTGAGCAAGTTAGAGAAAACAAGATGCAGCTACTGATTCAACAATATGAGCATTTTCATAGTGAAGAAAGTGAGTCTTTCAATGACATCTTTAATAGGTTTCAAAAACTACTAAATGCTCTAAAGCTGCATTGAAGGGTCTATCAGACAAAAGATTCCAATCTAAAATTCCTTAGATCTCTTCCAAAGGAATAGAAACCAATGACAGTCTCATTAAGAAACTCTCAATATTATAAGGAGTTTACTTTGGAGAGACTGTATGGCATCCTGAAGACTTATGAGCTTGAAATATAGAAATATGAGAAGATGGAGAGAGGAAAGAAGAAAGAAGGATCCATTGCACTAGTTGCTGAGTTAGAAAAAGAGAAGGAGATGAAGATGGAAGTTGTTGAATCAACTTCAAGGGTCTGTGAAAACAAGGGCAGGGGGTTGGTAGCTGAAAATGAAGATTCTTTGAGCCAAGAAGACATGGAGGATATTGATGAACATCTAGCATTTCTTTCCAGAAGATTTTCCAAGCTCAAGTTCAAGAAGAATTTTGGAGCAGCCAAGCCAAATAAGAACATGGTGGATAAATCAAAATTCAAATGTTTCAAATGTGGCTTTCCAGGGCACTTTGCCAGTGAGTGTAGAAAGTCAGATTCCAACAAAAAGAAATTTGAGCTTGTGAATTATAAACATAAATACTTTGAGTTGCTCAAACAAAAGGAAAGGGCTTTCATTACACAAGAAAATGACGGGGTTGCAGATGGTCTGGATGAAGATGAAGATGTCAGATATGTGAATCTAGCCCTAATGGCCATGTCTGATGAAACAGAGACAAGTTCCTCAAGTAATCAGGTAATTACTACAAACCTTGCACATTTATCTAAATCTGAGTGTAATGATGCTATAAATGACATGTCTACAGAGTTATATCATTTGCGTGTTACACTTAACTCTCTTATTAAAGAAAATGCTAAAATCAAAGAAAACAATTTGTTTTTAAGTGAGAGGAATAATGTGCTAGAGTCTCAGTTCATTGATTTTGAAAAATTAAGAATTGAGTGTAAGATTGCCAAGGAGGAATTAACTGAGTCCTTGAAGAAGGAAGAAATTTTGAAGAAGCAGCTTGATCGTGAACAGGAGGTGATTAAGGCATGGAAAACATCTAGAGATGTTCATGCTCAAATCACCAAAGTTCAAGGGATCGAGTCCTTTTGTGATGCAGCCTGGAAGAAGAACAAGGAGAAGCTAGATCCAATTTGGTGGAAGGAGTACTAACAGATGTAGACTCGACAGATGATGAGGGTCATCCGTCGGATAACAAAAAGGGTTATCCGTCGAGTGATGTAAATCCTCATCCGTCGACTGTGAGTAAGCCTATCAGTAAAGCCAAACTCATTAAGTTAAATGAAAAGTATGGATCAGCTTCCAAGAATTTTGTTTCAGGAGAATCGAGTCAAGTTAAGAAAGGGAAAAAGGCTAATGTTGGTCATATGACTGTCAAGCAGTTGAGTGACAGACTTGAAAAGATTGAGGTTAAAACAGAGACTAAAAAAATAGAAATGGTAAAGTAGGGATTAACAAACACAATAACTACACACCTGATAAATATGCTCCAAGAAAAATTTGTGTCAAGTGTGGTAGTGTAAATCATTTGTCTATTAATTGCAAATCTGCCATTAGGGCTGTCAAACGGATAATTCGGATACGGATCTGCCTATATTCGTATCCGGATCCGAATCCGGAAATCCATATCTGTATCCGTATCCGAATCCGGAAATATATAAAGAATAATATCTGAATCCGGATCCGACGGATACGATCCGGATACGGATGATATCCGGATCCGAATCCGATTTTCAATCAGATTTTTTATTTTATATTAAAAATTAAAAAAATGAAAAATTATTAAAAAAAATAGTAAAAATTAAAAATTCATTTAAAAAAATTAAAATAAGAGATAAAGTGATTTAATCATATTTTAATTTTTCAAAAAATTAATTTTATTTATCTTTTCAATATAATCGTTATCGTTAAATTGTTGAACTCAAATGATTTTTTTCTATATGTCTATAAAATTTTATAAACATAATATATCTGTATATATAACACATAAACACACTATAAACTTAATATAATACTCCCTCTGTCCCTCCCATTTGTTTACACTTTCCTTTTTGGGATGTCCCATCCAATTGTTTACATTTCAAAACTTTCCAAAAATAGTAAAGTTTTTATAGTTTTTAAATTAACTACATCCACTATTTTCCTCCACTATAATCACTTTATACATATAATATTAATCGGTCCCACTACTTTACTCATTTTTTCAACTTTTCTCCACTACTTTATCATTTTTCTTAAACTCCGCGCCCCACCCAAATGTAAACATTTGGGAGGGACGGAGGGAGTATATTTTTAAATTATTTAAATATTTAAATATAAAATATATTTATTCGGATACGGATATTATCGAATACGAATATGCCTATATCCGTATCCGTATCCGCAATCGTCGGATTCGAATACGGATAATATCCGCTTTATATCGGATACGGATAATATCCGCTTTATTTCGGATACGAATGCGGATTTTTCGGACGAATATCGGATTTTTCGAATTTTTTTGACAGCCGTATCTGCCATGCCTACTTCCATATCTGTACCACCTCACTTTCCCAACATCAATGCCATGCCTCCCATGCCTATGAATGCCATGTCTACACCGAATATGAATGCACAGTTTGCTAACATGCCATTTGCACCTAATCCTTATTATGCTGCATTTAGTATTCCACAAATGCCATTTAGAATGCCTTATTGGAATAACATGTTCACAAATAACATGCCATTCCCTGTTAATCAAAGTATGCATGATAATTCTGTTATGATGAATGGTTTCAAAGGCCCAACTCAAATGACTAAGGATGAATCTGAAATCCACAAATCAAATGAGATACAGCCTAAAAAATAGAAAAAGAAAGCTAACAAGGCAGGACCCAAGGAAACTTGGGTACCAAAATTAACTTGATTTGATTTTGATGTGTGCAGGGAAACAGAAAGAATCTATGGTACTTGATAGTGGTTGTTTAAGACACATGACTGATGATTCTACCCTGCTCACAGAGTTCAAGGAGAGAGCTGGCTCAAGTATTACTTTTGGAGATGACAGAAAGGGTTATACTCAAAAGACAATGTCATCATTGAGGAGGTTGCCTTAGTGGATGGTCTCAAGCACAATTTGTTGAGTATCAGCCAACTTTGTGATTAAGGCAATTCAGTAACCTTCAACTCAGAAGCCTGTGTTGTGACTAATAAGAGGAGCAATAAAGTGGTTCTCACTGGTGTGAGAAAAGGAAATGTGTACCTAGCTGACTTTAACTCATCTAATGCAGAATCTGTTACTTGTCTTCTCAGCAAAGCAAGTCAGGATGAAAGTTGGTTATAGCACAAGAAGCTATCCCATCTAAACTTCAAGACCATGAATGAGCTAGTAAAGAAAGAACTGGTTAGAGGCATTCCTCTAGTGGAGTTTTCTAAGGATGGATTATGTGATGCATGCCAAAAGGGAAAGCAGATTAAAGCATCATTCAGAAAGAAACTTGACTCAACAATTGAAGAACCTTTGCAACTGCTACACATGGATTTGTTTGGACTAGTCAATGTGTTGTCCATTTCAAGGAAAAGATTTTACCTAGTAATTGTAGATGATTTCTCAAAGTTCTCTTGGACATATTTCCTAAAGTCTAAAGATGAGGCTAGTGAAATCATAATCAATCACATAAGGCAAGTCAACAATCATCCTGATTTCAAAGTTAGAAGAATCAGGAGTGATAATAGAACTGAGTTCAAGAATTCTGTCATAAGAGCATTTTGTGAAGAAAAAGGAATTTTGCATGAGTTTTCAGCAGCAAGAACCCCACAACAGAATGAAGTAGTGGAAAGGAAGAACATATCACTTATTGAAGCTTCCAGGACAATGCTTGAAGAATCCAAATTGCCAACATATTTCTGGGCTGAAGCTGTAAATACTGCATGCTACACTCAGAATATTTCTCTTATCAATCAAGCAAAATGCATGACTCCTTATCAATTGTTCAAGAACAAGAAACCAACTCTAAATTTTCTTAATGTCTTTGGCTGCAAATGCTATATATAGAGAAATCAAACTGATCAAAATGGGAAGTTTGATGCTAAAGCAGATGAAGGAACTTTTGTTGGATATGATGTTGGTAAATCATATAGAGTCTAAAATCTAATAACCAACATTGTTGTGGAACCAATACATGTTGTATTTGATGATAAAAAGATTGAAGGACTGCAAGATGGAGATTACCATGAGAGCCTCAAATTTGACAATGTGGAGATGGTTAGTGATGACAGTGATGATAAAAGTGATCAAGAAACAGTATCAAATGATAATGCAGAAAAATCCACTACCAATGAAGCACAAAATTCAACATCTGTCGAGTTGTATAATGCTTCATCCGTCAGGAGGCAATATGCGTTATCCGTCGATAGTCAACCAGCTTCATCCATGAGAACTCAAAATTCACCATCCGTCGGGTTATCAAAAGAAGCTAGAAATCAGAATAGATCACCTATAGAAAGTTCCCCTTTCTCAAATCAAAGATCCACAAACTCAGGGGGAGTTTCTAATAATCAAAACTCAATCACACATCAAGACAACAATGAGGCATCTTCATCTAGAGCTAATCTACCTCAACAAAGGAAATGGACAAAGGATCACCCCTTTGAGCTCATCATTGGTGATATTTCTTATAGAGTTCAAACCAGAGAGCAACTCAAGAAGAATGTCTATACAGCAGTTTTATTTCCATAAAAGAGCCAAAGAAGGTAGAGGAAGCTTTGTTAGATCCTGATTGGATTTTAGCTATGCAGGAGGAACTAAACCAATTTGAGAGGAATAATGTATGGAAGCTGGTGCCCAAGCCTAAAAGAAAAAATCCAATACACCAAATGGGTATTCAGAAACAAGATGGATGAAAATGGCATAGTAGACAGGAACAAAGCTAGATTGGTTGATAAGGGCTATTGTCAACAAGAAGGAATAGATTTTAATGAAACATTTGCTCCTGTTGTAAGACTTGAAGCCATCAGAATCTTCTTAGCCTATGCAGCCCATGCCAATTTCAAGGTCTATCAAATGGATGTCAAAAGTGCCTTTCTGAATGGAGATTTGGAAGAGGAAGTATATGTAAGTCAACCTCCTGGTTTTGAAGATCCAAATTTTTCAGAACATGTCTATTATCTTTTGAAAGCACTTTATGGACTGAAGCAAGCACCTAGAGCCTGGTATGACACTTTATCAAAGTTCCTTTTGGAAAATCACTTCACAAGAGGTATTATAGATAGAACTTTATTCTTTATAAATGTTAATGGCTCTAACATACTTGTTCAAATTTATGTAGATGATATTATTTTTGGCTCTACAGATGAGAAACTTTGCAAAAAGTTTGCCAAATTGATGCAAAGTAAGTATGAAATGAGTATGATGGGAGAACTAACTTACTTTCTTGGTTTGCAAGTTAAGCAAGTTAGTGATGGAATATTCATTAGTCAAACTAAATACATTTTTGATCTTTTAAAAAAGTTTGATCTAATGGATTGCACATCTGCAAAAACTCCCATGGCTACTGCAATTAAACTTGAATTAAACACTACTGAAAAGTCTGTGGATATTTTAAGTTATAGGGGCATGGTTGGCTCACTTCTGTACTTAACAGCAAGTAGGCCAGATATAATGTTTGCTACATGTTTGTGTGCTAGATTTCAGGCTGACCCTAGAGAATCTCACTTAGTAGCTATTAAGAGAATTTTCAGATATCTCAAGGGAACACCAAAACTTGGCATTTGGTACCCTAGAGATTCTGGTTTTGATCTAACTGGTTACTCAGATACAGACTATGCAGGTTGTAAAATTGATAGAAAAAGTACTACAGGAACCTATCATTTTCTAGGAAACAAGCTTGTGTACTGGTTCAGTAAAAAGCAAAATTCAGTTTCTACTTCTACAGCTGAAGCTGAATATATTGCTGCTGGCAGTTGCTGTGCACAGATTCTGTAAATGAAAAATCAATTGCTAGACTATGGTTTGCAAGTTGAAAGGATTCATATTTTCTGTGATAACACAAGTGCAATTGCCATCACTGAAAATCCAGTACAACATTCAAGGACAAAGCACATAGACATCAAGTACCACTTCATATGGGAACATGTAATGAATGGTATTGTGGAACTACATTTTGTTCCAAGTGAGAAGCAGCTTGCAGATATTTTTACCAAGCCACTGGATGAATCCACCTTTTCAAGGTTGGTAAGTGAGTTAGGTATGCTCAATTATTCTTAAATCTTTATGAGATAATTTGCAAGTTGTAATGCAGCTAGAAATTTAATTAATTTTTCAGTCTTGGATGAAATTTTGGCTAAGTCAAAATTTACATCTCGACGGATGATCGTTATCCATCGAGTTTGATCATCCGTCGGAATACTATTTGCTAATAAAAATCAATTATTTTTCTGGAATATTTTATGACTCCACGGATAACAGTTTATCCTCATCCGTCGAATTGTCTTAATCTTAGCCGTTGATTTCCTGAACATTATCTATCGAGTTTACTTACAGTTTGTAAGCATAACACGACGGATAATGGGTGAAATTTTTACAGTTTATTTTTAAACGGCTATTTTAGGCAATTTTAATTGGCTACTTTATTTTACTTTATTATTTTTGGTAGTTATTTTTGAGATAGTATAAAAGCTTATTTCATTTCCATTGTTTTTCTTTTATCATTCTCAAATTATCTTCTCCAATTTATTTCTCTTTCAAAGCACTTACTCTCTCTCTTCAAGCTCTTATTCTCTAACAATGGCGCCCGTTGTCAAGATTATGTCTCAAACTGGGTTTATTTATGAGAAGAACAATTTCACTGCACTAGTAAACAAGGGAATTCAGCAATCTAGTGACTATCACAAGATGATGGACTTTGTGAAGAATTGCAAGCTTAGCTATGCCATGCTGAAATCACCCACAATCGTTTGTGAAGTTGTTGAAGAGATGTGGACCACTGCTACATACAACTCAACAGATAAGACAATCACACTCACCATTAAAGGTAAGGACTTTTGTATCAATAGTGATGTTATAAAAGCATGTTTCAAGATTCCTGATAACACTGTGAGCTCACCACACACTGACACTGACATAATCAATATACTTAATTCCATGAACTATGCTCTTTCTACTTCTAAGTTAAGTGACATTAGGAGATTGGGCCTTACGAAAAAATGGAGTTTTATGTGTGATGTAGTGACAAAGGTCTTTTCAGGTAAATTCATTTTTTAAGTTTGAAGGATTGTTTGAATGTTTTGATGATGGATTATGATTCCTGAGTTCATAAGGATTAATTTAGTGTATAAATTTGTTAATTTTTGTTCAGTATTGGGTAAAAACGAGTTAATGGTTTTTATTGTTTTTAATTTTCATTTTTCCGAGTTATAGAGATTGTGGTTGTTGTTCTTGATGATATGGATTATACGAATTGTAATCTTGATTTTGATATATAGAACGTTCCATTTAGTTAAGAAATGATCAAATTTGTTATTCGCCGGATTTGGTGTTCTTGGTCGCCGGTTTTAATGGCTTGTGTGGCCGGAAAACGTGTTGGGTTGGTTGTACAATATTGTTTTTTATTAGAATAAGATTCTGGGAAGGTGTTTGTAGTGCTTAGATGAAAAAAAACGGGATCAATCGATCCATTTTGATGGCCATTGGAGCTCGCTAGAAGTCTGGTTGGACCGCCAAAATCTGGGCTCAATCCAAAAATCGGCCGGTGTTCAACCCGGACCCGGCCGAGTTCTTGGCGACTCGGTTTAAAACCCGAGTTCAATACAAAACCCCCCAATTTCAACCTTAAAAATCTGGTTGTGCACATTTTTATTTTAAAATAATTTGAAATTCTTATTTTAGTTCAAAAATTTAATTTTAATTCAAAAATTAATTTGGTTAATTATTTTAATAATTAACTGAATTATTTCAAAATTCAAAAATTATTCTATTTTATTATTTTTAAAAATCCAAATTTGATTTAATTATTTATAATTTATTTTAATTAACGATTTATTAATTTATTTATTTGATTAATTCATTTAATCAATTAATTTTATCTGTAAATGGTTAATTAAAATGTAATTATTTATAATTAAGCCAAATAATGATTTAAAAATAATTTTGAGATTTTAAAAATTACAAAAAGGTATTTAAAATTCAATAAATATTTTTATTAATTGAATTATTCTTATTTTATTCGTAATAAATAGACCGTTCATCCGTTTAATACGAAACGAACGTCTCTAGACTCAGAAAAATATTCTGCTCTTATTAAAAATACTTTCGAGACACAAAATCTTTTGTTTCTTAAGGTTTCTTGATTTTGTAAACATTTCTGAGTCATGTAACTATCAAAGAGTTGTATTTCGACTCGATTTTAGTTCTAAACGTACAAAGTCGAATGTTTTGATGAATTGTTATATGTTATATGGATTATCTGATACGTGGAATAAGTGTTTACATGTTATATGAATTATATGCTGATAAGAGTGTCAGAAAACTGGTTTAATCGTATCTTCTGATTCGTAATTCGGATTTAGACGAAACGAGAAATGATTAAAAGCTTTTAAAGTCTATTTTGATATTTTGTAATAAAATGATTGAGTCAGAAATGTGAGTACATGTCATTAGATATGCATAGTATGATTACATGTGATGTGACTATGTGTTAATTGACGATTATGTGAAGTATTTATGTATTTATGGTGTTAAGAACGTGACAACTAAGTTGAGTAATATAATATAGTGTTCATATTGATATTGGAGTTCAGTTTGGTTGATTGGTTGTTGATTGAAATAGAATAACAGGGGGATAGTCTCATAAATAGACGAGATAATGTCATATTTTAGATATGATTTATATTCGTAATAATGTATAGAATATTGTGTTTAAATTGGTTTGACTGTAAAATAAAGTCAAAGAATGATAATGTGTTAACTGATAATTGGAAAGTTAGAAAGGTTATATAGGTTGACTTGTGATTATGTGTTAAATGTTTCTCGCTATACGTGATATGTATATACGATGGGGGTATAGATACGGGGTTTGATAGTTATGAGTTAACATCGATAGGCTTGTTACGTACTGATTCTCAATGATTAGAAGAAGCTCAGGCTCTTGCTGTGTTCTGGTGTCATCAGTATTTGATGTGTCGTCAGGATTTGACACATCATCAGCATTTGTATGTCATCAGTATCTGGAGGCAGTCAACTTAGAAGATTTGTTCTGTTCCTTATAGAATAGGTATCTCTTACGTCTGAGTTATAGGATTTTATCTATTCAGTTGAAGATATGTATCAGTTTCGGTTAGCTTTTGATAATGTATATCTTAGATTGAGTAGCAGCAGTTGTGTATTATATACACACTTTAGGTCATCACATAGTGAATTAACTTGAGCATTGTACGACCTAGCAGCTCTCAAGAACATCAGTATTTCCTGAGAGAGTTTGTAACAGTTTTTATCAAAAATATAAGGAACTGTTATATTTTTATTACTTGTTCGAAACATTTATACACTTGTATCCAACCCCCTTAAACAATTGTATCTTTACATGGCAACAATTGGTATCAGAGCGTACCAAAATTTACTATCAGAATCGATCTAAACATGTCTCTGAACAAGTTTAAAAGTATCAAAATCCCCTTCTGAAGAAGGCTGGATATCCTACATGGAAGGTGAAGATGCTCATGTACTTGGAAGCTACAGATCCAGACTATCTCGATGTAATCAATGATGGACCTTACAAGCAAACAAAATTGGTACCTGCAACTTCTACTGTTGATGAACATCTCCAGCTAAAGGAGAAGAGTGAATGGACACCAGAAGAGAAAGTCGTTGTACTGAAAGATGCAAAGGGAAGAAACATTTTGCATAACAATCTTGATTCTGTGATGTCAAACAGGGTTATATCCTACACCACTGCCAAAAAGATCTGGGATGTTCTTGAGACTCAATGCCAAGGAACCACAGCCATCAAGAAGAACAGAAGGTTTGTTTTAGTTCAAGAATATGAAAATTTCGAGGCAAAGACTGATGAGAGTCTCACAAACATCTATGATAGGTTTCCTACTTTGCTCAACGACCTATCTTCGGTGGAGAAGGTGTATTGTAATAACTCGAATTTGTGACACCTTGTAAAACGTTAATGAATAGTAACCCTGACGTACGGGAAAAAAATTTGAGCCCACACTATGTAGTGCATGAGAAAATGAGTTTCAGAGTTGATATTATGATTATACGTACCAAATGAGTGTATGTAAATGCTATTAGTTTTCGAAGAAAACGAACTTTGAAAAATGACCGTATTTACGACTCATCGAGGATTACGGGAATCACAATATAATTACAAGATTAAAACCCTACGGATTTATATTCAAGTATGATAATTCAAAATATAAGGAATAAATACGAAAGGAATTACGTCGCGAACCATTTACGAGTAAGTATTACGAAAACGCTTAAGCGACCGAGCGAACGCGTAAAAGATTAAATAAACGTAACGCACTAACTAACCATGGTAAGAAATTAACCATGGTTACTTTATCAAATAGTGAGTTAAACTTAGGATGATCAAGCAAGCTAGCCAAAAAGTGTGCTAAGGAAGCTAGCACATGTAGTTTAGCTTGTAAACTAGCAAGCTACTTGGATTTGTCCCCAAGATTTGCAACAAGAATAAAATCCTAGGATACAGACTAGGAGAATATCAAATCAATATAAGATATCACCAATCCCATTTCCTAGAAACAACCAAGAAAGCAAGCATAAAAACCCCCCTTCTCTCGCCACTTGTTCCATTCGGCTATTTCAAGAAAAAGGAGGAATTCAAAATCAAAATCTCAAAATCTAGCCATGGTAAAATCATCCCATTAATTCTCAATCTTCCTAACAACCAAACTAAGGTAAAAAAAATTCTTTCATCTCTTTTTATCAAGGTTTGATGGGTGAAATAAAATCAAGAAAGTTACAAGTGAATAGTATAAATAGTAACTCTTCTTTGGTTTCACTGGTGGTTTTAGGTTTCAAAAATCATACCAAGCACTTCCAAGAATCCACCATCCTCAAGAACACATCTCAAGCTTTCAAGAAAAGGTAAAAATCTTTGGCCCAACTTTAGTTAAGATTCATTTTCAAGATCCATTTAGTATGTAGATGTAAACCTAGTTTTAGAAGTGGTATTGTTGAAATCTTGATGTTTAGTTCAGTTGATGTGAGGTTGATGTTGTTGCCTCAATAATATGATGTTCTTGAGAGGCGTTTGTGTGTTGATGTTTAGTTCAGTAGATGTGAGGTTGATGTTGTTTCCTCAATAATATAAGATGATGATTGTTGGTGGTTGTGTTAAGAGTTAGGGCGTAAACCAAATCCCGATCGTAAACGTAATTCCGTTAAAACGAACAAACCGTAACTTTAAGTTCTGCAGAAAGTCCTGAAGATGTAAACCATAGTTTATTGAAAACTAACACTTGATTATGAAATAAAATTTTATAAGGATCGTTTAGGCGCTTTAATCGCTTGATTCCGATTTACGGATCAAAAGTTATAGCCGTTTTACTAAAAGTGATTTACGCGACAAAAACTGCAACGAATTACAAACTTTGAAAATATAAAAGACTGACTTAAATATGTTCATAAATCATAAAACTTTTACAGAGAGTAACATATTGAGTTTCCTAACATCCATAAAAATTTCAAGTGAAAATAATGAATTTTCAATTTTATAAAAATATCGGACCCGAGACCGCGTGAGTAGAAACTGTAGAATCCATAAGCGGAGCCGACGGCGATAATTAAAATGAACCTAAGATACTTAGAGAAATGAAGCGACCATGATGTGAATAAGGAATTAAAGGAATAATAAGGGTAGTACAAGTTGAGAGGGTGCATAATAAGTAGCGCATGAATGCGAGTCGCCGTAAATTAGAACGGGACCTAACGAATTGTGTTTATGATAAATAGATTTCCGAGCGGAACCTAGAGCATCCTCCACCTCGAGATACCCTGGCAAGTTTACGAACCCAACTCCATTTACTGTTGTGTTGTGAAAGGATTGTTTTATTATCATTGCATAAGTACCATGTTTTCCATGATACGTAGTTATTGAATTTTGCATGATATAGCAATGTTGTACGATAAGTATATATCGTGAAATATTTAATTCCGCTATAAGCGTAACATATGATAATAAGACCGAGAGTCGGTCGGGATTTCAAGATAAAAACCCGGGAATCATTCCGGTGATATTATAGGACAATTACAAGTCCATAATAGTACATTTTAAAGGGACTCAACGTCCACTTACGAAACATTAAAATACCTCGAACTTTTATTAAAACGACTTCCCAACGATCATATTCCCTTAACTATATTTTATTGTTCGAATAATAAATATTATATACCTATTCCATTATTATGGGAGAAGTATACTCCAACGATTATTTATTTCAAACTCGATTAAACATTAAAGATTATTAATTTCATAGACATAAACTAGTTGAGGAATATTATTTTAAATATTCTTTTACAAGAGTAAACTCATTCGAGGTTTAATTATTTATCGATTATCATTTAATTAATTATCATTTATTAAAGGGTTTATTTATGATTTAAAAATCATATTAAATTACTTTCTGATTTCGAAAATCATTCGAATAATTTCAGATCGTCGGAGAATATTATCCCGACTTATTTAATATTTTGAATATAGTTTCAAGGAGAAACTTTTCCCCCTTATTTAATTTTCTATTGACAACGGTCAACTCACATCCTTAGTACTTCCTCCGAAAACTTTCAGAAGTACATATATATATAAAGTAAAGCTATGCATATCAACAAGCCAAACGCTTGGGGGAAATTCAATGTGGTTCGAGTTCTCGAGATATGATAGGATCTCCTAAAGGACAAGGGAGGGGTAGGATCCAAGTACTTCGTGTATTGGATAGACTACTGGTACCGTAGGAGACGGTACAATATATACCTATGGACCTGCGAAGTGTGTGTATACCCGAAATGAGGATACATAGCCCGTATGCGGCAAGGGTGATAACCGGGATACGAAGGTGTCGTCCTTCTACTAGTAGAAAAGGTTACTTTTATCGCAGTACGACTGATCATCGTATGCGGTAGCTCCAACGAATGTCCTAATTCTTCCAATTGGAATTGTGATGCAATACCGTAACCCAAGCCTAGGTGCTGGGTTTACTTTTAAGGTATTCGCAGGTTAATAAAATTCATTAAAGAATTGTTTTCATAAGAAGGTGTGTATCACCAAGGAAAACTAATTTCGAATAAAACATAACTATCATATATGATGTTTTACGTAAGTTATCATACAGTCATTTGCATACTGTACTTTATTATATTGGGCATTATAGCTCACACTTGTTTTCTTAAATTGACACAACACAACAGTGAGTCAAGATGCCTTCCATGAGAACCACAGCCAGGAAACAGGTAGGAAATGGCTAGCTGTTCCGTAGATTGTTTGGTGCTCTACCACAGGTAGTCCGAATAAGCTGGATTAGTTTTCAGTTGTTTTTAGTTCATCTTATTTATAAGTATGACTTATGTAAAGTAATAGACAAGAAACGTATATTTGTCCAATGGACTAGCCTTACTTAAAGGTTACTCCCCGGTAAGACTTAATCACTTTTGGGTTGTAATAATTATCACTTGATGGTTGAATTACTCTAGTTATGAATGGTTCGTTTCCAAGACAATAACCTATAAGTATGTGTGTGTGTTAAGTGTGGGGTCGTGAAGCGTGAGTATTTATATATTGTAGTGTGAGTTATGTGGTTGTACTAGTTTAGATGACGTGGCCTCCAAGATTCCTAACCCAGGATTTTGGGGTGCCACAGAAATGGTATTAGAGCCTTAGGTTATCAAATCTTGGAAACGATAGGATATAAAATACGTAGATGTAAGGATAATAAAATAATCAATTAGAGTTCAAGTCGAGTTCATCGTCGGGCTACACGGGTAGTCTTGACAGTTTTACCCTCAAGGGAATTTCGACTTTAAGTTAGTAACACCTTGCCTATTGTGTCAGGTATCAGTGGAGCCTATGAGGGAGGTTGACCCTGTTGATGATGTTATGGTTCCTGAGCGTGACCCTACTCCCAAGCCAGAGAACCCACCCAGTGATGATTCAGATGATGACCCCATTGAGGATGTCCCAGAGGAGGAGACTGACCTTCCTGTCCCCATAGCTAATGACGTTGAGATGACCCAGGGAGATGGCGTAGGCTGGAGAGATGTAGAGATGTACCCTCACCCGACTATTCGCTCTCCTACCCCACCCCCAGGGATTCAGAGCCCTATGCCCTATACTGATGATGATGATAAGGATGGGATATATGCACAGGTCTACGAGGCTTACGACATATCCTCTAGCGACCCAGACTCATTTCTACCACCCCCGGCGACCATACATGTAGTTGTACACGACTGGATGGTGGCTCAGCTTAACACTGAGATTACTACGACATCTGCTCACATTACGGAGTTATGCCAGGCATTGACAGCTGAGAGAGCCATCAGACTAGGATACCAAGGGGATTTCAGAGCTGCTTCCCCAGCCATAGCCCGCAGAGAGATTGATGGGATCGAGCTCCGTACCCGGGTTCAGATAAGGATGACAGTGATTGGAGGATACATCCAGGTAGTTGATGCAGAGCTAATGTTGGAAGGAGCAATGAGGAGGGTGCATGACCTCACACGCAGTGACAGTGACTGAGGGACTAGTGACTAGATATGGACCTTGAAGAAGGTCGGGTGACTTTTCACCAATTTTGATAGGATAGCTAGTAGTAGATAGCGTTCCTAGCCCTTCAGGGTACTTATGTATTTGCATTTCAGTATTCAGGACAAGTAGTGATGTATTATAATCAGGCATGTATGAACTCAGCTAGTTGTTTTGTTCCCCAAGATATAAGTGGGTGACCTTATGAAATATATATCTAAGCAGTTATCAAGAAATTGATGTCCATATTATAGCACTTTATAAAAACATACTAGATAATACATTACATGCTTACACATGAATAAATTAGTCTAATTGTTATAATTACAACTATGTTGACAAATCTTCATTATCAGAACAATGCCGCCCCGTAGAACCAGGGCACAGCCCGCATAATCAGTTAACCAACAACGGAATGAACCTGACCCTGTAGTAAATGAAGAAAGTGAAGAGGACCTAGACTATAATAAATATGATGAGGAAGAATATGTAGAAGAAGAGGCTGAGGATACCCATCAGGGAGGGAACCCCATGAATGCATTTATGGAATTGCTAAGAGAAAATATGAACCAACAGCATATTCCACCACAACCACATGCTTCCCAACAGGCTGCAACCACTGCATTTAGGGCCTTCAAATCTCTCAAACCCCCAGAGTTTCTAGGATCTACCAACCCCGTTGAAGCACGGGCCTGGCTCAAAGAGATAGAAAAGTCCTTCGAGATACTAGGTGTTGAGGAATGACACAAGACCATTTTCGCTTCTTACATGCTGAAAGGAGAAGCTAACTACTGGTGGGAGTCCAAACGAAACCTAGAGACTGATGCTGTGATCCCATGGGATAGATTAGCCCGACTGTTCTTAGACAAGTACTTCCCTAGGTTTATGGAAACCCAGACGGAGATTATGTTTATGGAGTTGAAACAGGATAAGATGACTGTGGCAGAATATGAGGCCAAGTTTACTGAGTTGTCAAGATTTGTGCCTGAGTTCGTGAATACTGAAGAAAAGAAAGCGCGAAGGTTTCATCTTGGCCTAAAATAATGGATCCAAAACCGAGAGGCAGTGTTAGAGCTGACAGACTATGCCACCTTAGTGCAGAAAGCATCGATTATTGAAGCTGGCAGTGAGTAGAGTGTAAAGGAAAAGGAAAATAGGAAGAGGAAGATTGGAAGCCAAGAAATAGGAACCGGGAACAGGAGCCTTCCAAGCAGGTTCGTCAGGGGAGTGGTGTCCCAACCTGCACGAGGCCCCGGATTCAGAAAGGCCCCAAGAGAGAGTGTTGGCCAGGGCGACGGACAATCTATGGCAACATTTCATAGCCAATCACGTGCCCTAATACCAGAATGTCAGACATGCGGAAAAAGACACCTTGGGATGTGCACCTAGGCAAGAGCCCCTCTGAAATGTTACAGGTGCGACCAACCTAGACACCTTGCCAACAACTGTCCCCAATATAGCAAGACATGTTTCCAATGTGGGAAAATAGGACATATGAGGAAGGATTTCCCGATAATGAAGCCCCCAGTCTCAGGTATGAGCAGAGCTGCATCCAACTGACCTCCAGCTGCTAGGACCTTCAACATGACTGTTCAGGATGCTGTTCGAAACTCTAACGTGATAGCAGGTACCCTTTTGTTAAATTTCGAGCATGCAAATGTCCTATTTGATTCTGGAGCAACCAAGTCATTTATATCTCAAGATTTTGCTAAAAATTTAAAAGTTAACACCATACCCTTACGCGAGATATTACAAGTGGAAATAGCAAACAAAGAAATAATTCTTGTAAATCAAGTACACCCTAAGTGCAAGTTGAAATTAGAAGGGAAGGTCTTCGAGGTTGACCTAATCCCATTTGCGTTAGGAGAATTTGATGTAATCTTAGGAATGGATTGGTTATCCAGTAACGGAGCACAAATAGATTGTGAACGAAAGAGAGTAAAGATAAGAGTGCAGAATGAAAAAGAAGTAGTGTTTAAAGGTCAACAACAGAAATAGAAATTTCTGACCATGCTACAAGCTAAAAGATTGTTAAGGAAGGGAAACGAGGTCTATTTGGCTTATATGATAAATACCAAGAAGAAGGTCGCTAGTATATAGGACATACCCGTAGTAAACGAATTCGAGGATGTATTCCCAGAGAACTTACCAGGGTTGCCACCTGACAGGGAAATAGAATTCGCTATAGAATTAGCACCAAGAACGGAACCAGTATCCAAGGCCCCATATAGGCTAGCCCTAGTTGAGATGAATGAACTAGCTTCTCAACTGCAAAAGTTATTAGATAATGGAATGATAAGACCCAGTGTGTCGTCATGGGGAGCACCAGTACTATTCGTAAAGAAAAAGGATGGTAGTATGAGATTATGCATAGACTATCGAGAGCTGAATAAGCTGACTATTAAGAATAGGTACCCTCTCCCCAGGATTGATGACCTATTCGACCAACTCAAGGGAGCTGTACATTTTTCCAAAATAGATTTGAGAACAGGATATCACCAGTTAAAAATCAAACCGGAAGATATACCGAAGACTACTTTTCGCACTAGGTATGGGCACTATGAGTTCTTAGTCATGTCGTTTGGGTTAACCAATGCACCCGCAGCCTTTATGGATTTGATGAATAAAGTGTTCAAAAAGTACCTGGATATATGTGTGATAGTTTTTATAGATGATATTCTAATCTACTCAAGGACAGAGCAAGAACATGCAGAACATTTGAGGATAGTCTTAGATATCTTGAGGACTGAGAAATTATATTCCAAGTTCTGGAAGTGCGAGTTTTGGTTGAGAGAAGTTCAGTTTTTAGGACATGTGGTGAGTAGCAAAGGAGTTTTAGTTGACCCTGCCAAAATAGAGGCGGTATCCAATTGGGAAAGACCAACTACCCCAACAGAGGTTAGGAGTTTTGTGGGTTTAGCAGGATATTATCGAAGATTCATGCAAGATTTGCTAAGATAGCCGGTCCACTGACTAGACATACCCGGAAGACAGAAAAGTTTGTATGGATAGAGAAATGTGAGGAGAGTTTTCAAGAGCTGAAAAGAAGGCTGGTGTCAGCACCAGTGCTCGCTCTTCCCGATGGAAAGTGAGAGTTTGTGATATACAGCGATGCATCGCTTAAAGGATTAGGATGTGTACTGATGCAGCACGGTAAAGTTATAGCATATGCCTCTCGACAATTGAAGGAGTATGAGACCCGACGCACGATCTAGAACTAGCAGCCATAGTGTTTGCCCTGAAAATTTGGAGATACTACTAATACGGTGAGAAATGCGAGATCTACACTGACCACAAAAGCCTCAAATATATTTTCACTCAGAAGGAACTAAACATGAGACAGAGAAGATGGTTAGAGTTGATTAAGGACTACGACTGTGAAATTTTGTATCACCCGGGTAAAGCCAATGTGATGGCTGACGCCCTTAGTAGGAAGGAAAGACTCAAGATGATAATGACATCAGAGGAGTTAATTAAAGAATTTGAGAAAATGGAAATTGATGTGAGAATGACCGGTAAAGGAACAGAAGGATTATTTGAGATTAAGCTAGTGTCGGAACTGACTGAAAAGATACGAGTATGTCAGGAAAAGAAGATGAGCAAAGAAAGAGAAACTTTGACCGGTGAAGAAGTGAGATGCGAGAAGGACGAGAAAGGGATCATGAGGTATGCATCCCGAATTTGGATTCCAAATGTGCAAGAGTTAAAGGATGAGCTGCTACACGAAGGGCACAGCTCCAGATATTCAATCCACCCAGGAAGTACAAAAATGTACCGTGACCTTAAGGAATATTATTGGTGGCCTAACATGAAGAGAGAAGTAGAAGAGTGGGTCAGAAAGTGCTTGACATGCCAGAGAGTGAAGGCGGAACATCAGTGACCTGGTGGACTATTACGACCCCTGGAAATTCCGGAATGGAAATGGGAGCATATAGCCATGGATTTTGTGATAGGCTTACCAAGGACAAAGACCAATCACGATGCCATATGGGTTATCATAGATTGACCAAGTCCGCACACTTCCTACCAATCAATGAAAGATACACCATAGACAAGTTGGTGGATATTTACTTGAAGGAAATTGTAGTGAGACACGGCGTTCCTGTAGTCATAGTGTCAGATAGAGACCCAAGGTTTAATTCTCGATTTTGGATAAGCTTCCAGGAATGTGTAGGCACCAGACTAAATATGAGTACCGCTTACCACCCCCAGACTGATGGACAAAGTGAAATGACTTTTTAGACCCTAGAAGATATGCTACGAGTGTGTGCCATTGATTTCAAAGGAAATTGGGATGACCATTTGCCCCTGATCGAATTCGCTTACAATAATATCTATCACGCTAGCATAGGAATGCCTCCGTATGAAGCTCTTTATGGACGGAGATGTCGCTCTCCCCTATGTTGGGATGAAGTTGGAGAACATAAGATATTAGGACCAGAGTTAGTCCAACAGACCAGGGAAATGGTGGGACTCATCAAGAAAAGACTGGTAGCAGCTCAGGACAGAGAAAAGAAGTACGCCGACCAGACCAGGAAGGATAGGGAATACGAAGTAGGAGATTCTGTGCTATTGTAGGTATCTTCGTGGAAAGGAGTGATGAGGTTTGGGAAGAAAGGGAAGCTGAGTCCCAGATTTATAGGACCCTTTGAAATTTTGAAGAGAATAGGACCTCTAGCTTAGGAGCTCGCCTTGCCTCCTAATCTGCAATAAGTGCACAACGTGTTCCACGTGTCCATGTTAAGGAAGTACCATGCAGATGCACGACATGTAATAGAATACGAGCAGGTAGATTTACAACCAGACCTGACCTACATCGAGCAGCTAGTAAGGATAATGGACCAAAAAGAACAAGTGCTGAGAAGCAAGACTGTGAAGCTGGTTAGAATCTTATGGAGAAATTAAACTATTGAGGAATCAACTTGGGAACTTGAAGACGTAATGAGGAATAGATATCCCCACTTATTTTCTAATTGATTCCGGGACGGAATCCTTGTTAGAGGGGAAGACTGTAATAACTCGAATTTTTGAGACCTTGTAAAATGTTATTGAATAGTAACCCTGACGGACGGGAAAAACTTTTGAGCCCGCACTATGTAGTGCATGAGAAAATGAGTTTCGGAGTTGATATTATGATTATACATACCAAATGAGTGTATGTAAACGCTATTAGTTTTCGAAGAAAATGAACTTTGAAAAATGACTGTATTTACGACTCATCGAGGATTAAGGGAATCATAATATAATTACAAGATTAAAATCTATGGATTTATATTCAAGTCTGATAATTTAAAATATAAGGAATAAATACGAAAGGAATTACGTCACGAACCATTTACGAGTAAGTATTACGAAAATGATTAAGCGACCGAGCGAACACGTAAACGATTAAATAAACGTAACGCACTAACTAATCATGGTAAGAAAGTAACCTTGGTTACTTTATCAAATAGTGAGCTAAACTTAGGATGATCAAGCAAGCTATCCAAATAGTGTGCTAAGGAAGCTAACACATGTAGTTTAGCTTGTAAACTAGCAAGCTACTTGGATTTGTCCCCAAGATTTGCAACAAGAATAAAATCCTAGGATACAAACTAGGAGAATATCAAATCAATACAAGATATCACCAATCCCATTTCCTAGAAACAACCAAGGAAGAAAGCATAAAAACCCTCCTTCTCTCCCCACTTGTTCCATTCGGCTATTTCAAGAAAATGGAGGAATTCAAAATCAAAATCTCAAAATCTAGCCATGGTAAAAACATCCCATTAATTCTCATGCTTCCTAAAAACCAAAATAAGGTAAGAAAATTCTTTCATCTCTTTTTATCAAGGTTTGATGGGTGAAATAAAATCAAGAAAGTTACTAGTGAATAGTATGAATAGTAACTCTTCTTTGGTTTCTTGATTTCAATGGTGGTTTTAGGTTCCAAAAATCATACCAAGCACTTCCAAGACTCCGCCATCCTTAAGAACACATCTCAAGCTTTCAAGAAAGGTAAAAATATTTGGCCCAACTTTAGTTAAGATTCATTTTCAAGATCCATTTAGTATGTAGATGTAAACCTAGTTTTAGAAGTGGTATTGTTAAAATCTTGATGTTTAGTTAAGTAGATGTGAGATTGATTGTTGTTGCCTCAAGAACATGATGTTATTGAGAGGAGTTTGTGTTTTGATGATGAGATGATGATTGTTGGTGGTTGTGTTAAGAGTTAGGGCGTAAACGAAACCCCGATCGTAAACGTAATTCCGTTAAAACGAACAAATCGTAAGTTTAAGTTTCTGCAGAAAGTCCCAAAGATGTAAACTATTTTTTCTTGAAAACTAAGCATTTATTATGATATAAAATGCTATAAGGATCGTTTAGGCTCTTTAATCGCTTGATTCCGATTTACGGATCAAAAGTTATGGCCGTTTTACTAAAAGTGATTTACGCGACAAAAACTGCTACGAATTACGAACTTTGAAAATATAAAGGATTGACTTAAATGTGTTCATAAATCATGAAATTTTTACAGAGAGTAAAATATTGAGTTTTCTAACTGCCATAAAAATTTGAAGTGATAATAATGATTTTTAAATTTTATAAAAATATCAGAGTCGAGACCGAGCGAGTAGAAACAGTAGAATCCATAAGCGGAGCCGACAGCGATAATGAAAATGAACCTAAGATACTTAGAGAAATGAAGCGACCATGATGTGAATAAGGACTTAAAGTAATAATAATGGTAGTACAAGTTGAGAGGGTGCATAATAAGTAGCGCGTGATTGCGAGTCGCCGTAAATTAGAACGGGACCTACGAATTGTATTTATGATTAATAGATTTCCGAGCGGAACCTAGAGCATCCTCCACCTCAAGATACCCAGGCAAGTTTACGAACCCAACTCCATTTACTGTTGTGTTGTGAAAGGATTGTTTTATTATCATTGCATAAGTACCATGTTTGCCATGATACGTAGTTATTGAATTTTGCATGATATAGCAATGTTGTACGATAAGTATATATCGTGAAATGGTTAATTCCGCTATAAGAGTAACGTATTATAATAAGACCGAGAGTCGGTCGGGATTTCAAGATAAAAACCCGGGAATCATTCCGGTGATATTATAGGACGATTACAAGTCCATAATAGTACGTTTTAAAGGGACTCAACGTCCACTTACGAAACATTAAAATACCTCGAACTTTTATTAAAACGACTTCCCAACGATTATATTCCCTCAACTATATTTTATTATTCGAATAATAAATATTATATACCAATTCCTTTATTATGGGAGAAGTATACTCCAACGATTATTTATTTCAAACCCGATTAAACATTAAAGAATTATTAATTTCATAGACATAAACTAGTTGAGGAATATTATTTTAAATATTATTTTACAAGATTAAACTCATTCGAGGTTTAATTATTTATCGATTATTATTTAATTAATTATTCTTTATTAAAGGGTTTATTTATTATTTAAAAATCATAGAACCGGATTTAAATTACTTTCTGATTTCGAAAATCATTCGAATAATTTCATATCGTCGGAGAATAGTATCCTGACTTATTTAATATTTTGAATATAGTTTCAAGGAGAAACTTTTCCCCCTTATTTAATTATCTGTTGACAACGGTCAACTCACATCCTTAGTACTTCCTCCGAAAACTTTTGGAAGTACATATATATATATATATAAAGTAAAGCTATGCCTATCAACAAGCAAAACGCTTGGGGGAACTTCGATGTGGTTCGAGTTCTCGAGATATGATAGGATCTCCTAAAAGATAAGGGAGGGGCAGGATCCAAGTACTTCGTGTATTGGATAGACTACTGGTACCGTTGGAGATGGTACAACATGTACCTACGGACCTGCGAAGTGTGTGTATACCCGAAATGAGGACACATAGACCGTATATGGCAAGGGTGATAACCGGGATACGAAGGTGTCATCCTTCTACTAGTAGAAAAGGTTACTTTTATCGTAGTACGACTGATCATCGTATGCAGTGGCTCCAACGAATGTCCTAATTCTTCCAATTGGAATTGTGATGCAATACCGTAACCCAAGCCTAGGTGCTGGGTTTACTTTTAAGGTATTCGCAGGTTAATAAAATCCATTAAAGAATTGTTTTCATAAGAAAGTGTGTATCACCAAGGAAAACTAATTTCGAATAAAACATAACTATCATATATGATGTTTTACGTAAGTTATCATACAGTCATTTGCATACTGTACATTATTATGCTGGGCATTATAGCTCACACTTGTTTTCTTAAATTGACACAACATAACAGTGAGTCAAGATGTCTGCCATGAGAACCACAGCCAGGAAACGGGTAGGAAATGGCCAGCTGTTTCGTAGATTGTTTGGTGCTGTACCACAGGTAGTCCGAATAAGCTGGATTAGTTTTCAGTTTTTTTTAGTTCGGCTTATTTATAAGTATGACTTATGTAAGGTAATAAACAAGAAACGTATATTTGTCCGAAGGACTAGCCTTACTTAAAGGTTACTCCCCGGTAAGACTTAAACACTTTTGGGTTGTAATAATTATCACTTGATGGTTGAATTACTCTAGTTATGAATGGTTCATTTCCAAGACAATAACCTGTAAGTATGTGTGTGTGATAAGTGTGGGGTCGTGAAGCATGAGTATTTATATATTGTAGTGTGAGTTATGTGGTGGTAGTAGTTTAGATGGTGTGGCCTCCTAGATTCCTGACCCTGGATTTTGGGGCACCACATGTATGATGTTGAAGATTTAAACACTAAGTTTCTGAGAACTTTAAGTGAGAAATGGGAGACACAGACCTCAATTATATGACACCAGTATGATCTGGAAAAAGTCATTCTGGATGAAATCTATGGCATGCTGAAGACTCATGACTTGGAAGTTCAACAAAGGAAACAGAGGAAAAGCATCAAGGAAAAATCAGCTGCCTTAAAGGTGAATGCTAAAGCTTCAAAAGACAAGACTGTGAAAGCTACAAGGAAGAAGAACTATCTGCCAGAATCAGATACTGATGATTCATCATCAAATCCTGATGTTGATACTGATTCTGAAACTGATGAGAACGTGACAGATTCTAATGTCATGCAAATGGATGCTATGATGGTTAAGGGTTTCAAGAGGATGCAATTCAGGAAGTCTCTGAAGAATAGAAGCTTCAGGAAGAAGTTTACTGGAGCAGAGAGGAAGTCTTCTGGAAGAAGAGAAAAAAAAGATGTGAAAGCTGGAAAAGTTGACAGGTCAAAGATCAAGTGCTACAACTGTAATGAACCTGGTCATTTTGCTACTGAATCCAAGAAGTCAAGAAATGACAATGGGAAGAACAAAGCCTTGATCACATCAATCAAGGAATGGATAAACTCTAATAACTCTGAATCTGAAGGAACAAACTATGCACTGATGGCTAGTTTTGATAATCATGCTTCTCCTGATTCTAAGGTATCAACATCCTTCTTTTCTCTTGATACTGATGATATATCTGGATTGAAATCTATTCTTAAATATCAGCATGGTAATTTTAAGAATAATACTCTAGAGAATAATAGACTTATAACTGAAATTGAGATCTTAAAATCTAGGAATGACCAGTTAGAGTCTGACTTAACAAATCAGATTGAATTGCAAAAAGAATGTGAAAAAGATAAACATACAGTAAAGATCCTTGAGGGTAGGTATAGTATGTTAGAAAAGGATGAGAGAAAAATCCTTAAAGCCTGGACTGATTCAGGTAAAAAGGTTCATGAGATGATCTCAAAGAAAAACTGGAAAGAATGTCTTGGCTATAAAGATGGAATTAAAGATGTTGACACTAAAAATGAAATTACCCTTAAGACTCCTATTAAGTTTATTTCTTTAGAAAACAATGAACCCAAATCAACTTTTGAAAAGGGTTCAACCTCTACATATCAGGAAAAGAAAGTAAATGATAAAAATCAAAGTGAGGAACACAAAGAAACCATTAAGACTGTCAAGAAAGAAAAGAACATAGGACTTTTGTCTAAAGGACAACTGGAAAATAAATTATTTGAAGTTGCTGATAAACCTTAGATAAAGAGTCCAAAAAGAAACAGGAATGGTAAGCAAGGTGCTTCTAAAGATTCCAACTATAAGGTTGCTCCCAATGCTCCTAGAAAAATTTGTTTTAACTGTGGAAATAGTAATCATCTTGCTATTGGTTGCAGGAGGAGTAAGAAAAAGAAAACTGTTATTCCTGAGTCTGATGTTAGGGGTAGATTAGCACTTTATAAACCACAAAATCCTTGTTTTCATTGTGGTAGTAGTTGGAATTCAATTAATACTTGTAGTTCCTATCATAAGCTGTATCACAATTTCTATGAACCTTTGCCGAAGTTTAATAAAGTTGCATATATGTTTAATACTACCAGTTCTACTAAATCTGCTTCTGATAAAACAAATTCTATCAAAGAAAAAATTGTCAGAATTGATTCTGAATCACGGAAACTTAAGTTTTTCAAACCAAGGGCCCAACAAGTGTGGGTCCTTAAAAATCCTTCTAATTAATCATCTATCTGATTGCAGGGTAACATGAAAAACATTCTTGTCTTGGATAGTGGATGTTCTAGACACATGACTGGAAATAAAACCCTGCTGTCAGAATTTGAGAGGAAGGTTGGCCCAGATGTATCTTATCGGGATGGAAATATTGGACACACTCTGGGATATGGCAACTTAATAATTGGAAAGGTTGTAATAGAAAATGTGGCCTTGGTGGAAGGATTGAAACACAACCTACTGAGCATCAGTCAGATCACTGATAAAGGTTACCATTTGGTGTTCTATGACTCTCACTGTGAAGTTGTTCACATCAAGACAAAGAAAGTTGTATTGAAAGGATATAGACATGGTAACATATATGAAGCATGGCTGCATGAAAGTCTTGAAGAGGAAGCTACTTGCCTTATCTCTAAAGCATCAGTAGATGAAAGTTGTAATTGGGATAAGAAACTCTCATATCTCAACTTCAATTCTATAAATGAACTTTCCAAGAAGGATCTAGTATGAGGACTACCAAATATGCTATATTCATCTGATGGCCTTTGTGATGCTTGCCAAAAGTCCAAACAAAGAAGAGTTTTCTTCAAAAGCAAAATAGAATTCTCCATCACCGAACCATATCACATGCTACACTTGGATCTCTTTGGACCATTGAACATAATGTCTCTCAACAAGAAAAGGTACACACTTGTAATTGTTGATGATTTCACTAGATATTCCTGGGTTTATTTTCCACACAGGAAGGATGAAACTCCAGATATTCTTCTGGATCATGTAAAGCAAATTGAAAATGGAACAAATTTCAAAGTGAAAATTCTGAGAAGTGATAATGGCACTGAGTTCAAGAATTCAAAGATAGAGGAAGTTTGCAAGAACAAAGGTATACAACAACAATTCTCAGCTCCTGGTACACCTCAACAAAATGGTATTATTGAGAGGAAAAACAGAACCTTGATTGAAGCTGGCAGACCTCTGCTAGAAGAAGCCAAATTACCCACTTACTTCTGGGCTGAAGCAGTAAACACAGCCTGTTACACTCAGAACATCACCCTGATAAACAGACTTGCTGTAACTCCTTATCTGATGCTGAAAGAAAAGAAGCCAAGTCTGAAACATCTCCATATATTTGGATGTAAGTGCTTTGTTCTGAGAACTCACACTGATCAGCTAGGAAAATTTGAATCAAAAGCTGATGAAGGAATCTTTGTTGGATATACAACATAAAGAGCATATAAAGTTTTCAATCTGAGAATAAATACTGTGGTTATCTCTATCAATGTGTCTTTTGATGATAGAAAGATTCCAGGATTTGAAGAAGACTCTCATAAAAGGTTGATCTTTGCAAATAAAAATGCACCGCTGGACTCTGTATCAGACTCCAATAAATCATCAACCACTGATGATCTAAATCATGATACTTCTTCAGATCCTGAAGATGATCAATATACTGATGAACCTACACCTGTTGAGGGGGAGCAATAGCAAGATTCAACTGATAGTACCAATACAGAAGAATCAGCTCAAGGTTCTTCTCAATCTGATCAGAAAGAATCCAATGCTGACTCGATATTTGGTGAGCATGAGTCAAGTTTTAATACTTCATCAGGAGACCACAGCACTAACTCAGGGGGAGCCTCAAATGCTTTTAATGAGGCATATGATTTAGGGGGAGCATCTAGCTCCATAAGGATATTTCCTTATGCCAGAAAATGGACCAAAGATCACACTCCTGATCTGATCATTAGAAATCCTGATGAAGGTGTAAAGACAAGAAGTGCAACTGAAAATGAATCTCTCTATCACAATCTACTTTCAAAAGAAGAACCGAAGAAAGTAGAAGATGCACTTAAGGATGCAGACTGGGTCATAGCTATGCAAGAAGAGTTGAATGAGTTTGAAAGAAATGAAGTATGAAAGCTGGTTCCTAGATCTAAAAATAGGTCAATTGTAGGCACAAAGTGGGTCTTCAGAAATAAGACTAATTCTGATGGAACCATTGTTAGAAACAAGGCTCGGTTAGTGGCTAAAGGATATTCTCAACTGGAAGGCATTGACTATGATGAAACATTTGCTCCTGTTGCTAGGCTGGAAGCAATCAGAATCTTCTTGGCATATACTGTATATAAGAAATTCAAAGTCTTCCAGATGGATGTCAAGAGTGCATTTATCAATGGAGAACTTGAAGAAGAAGTCTATGTTAAACAGTCATCAGGTTTTGTGGATCCTAAACATCCTGACTATGTTTATAGACTTGACAAAGAACTCTATGGACTAAAGCAAGCACCTAGAGCATGGTACGAGACTCTTGCTCAGTTTCTACTTTATTCTATCTGAATAAAGGTAAATATTTGCTTTTAGTTCAAATTTATATGGCTGATATCATTTTTGGATCAACTAATCAAACACTGTGTGATAAGTTTTCAAAGTTGATACAATCAAGATATCAAATGAGTATGATGGGAGCGATGAGCTACTTCTTGGGTTTTCAAATTAAACAGACTAATAATGGCATATACATTAATCAGTCCAAGTACACGAAGAATCTGTTAAAAAGGTTTAATATGCAAGAAAGTGCAACTGCAAGTACTCTTATGACAACTGCTACAAAGCTTGATCTTCATGAAGGTACATCAGTTGATGTCACAAGCTACAGAGGTATGATTGGTTCTATTTTTTACCTAACTGCTAGTAGGCCAGACATTATGTTTGCCACCTGTTTGTGTGCAAGATTTCAGGAAAATCCTAGGGAGCCACATCTTATTGCAGTTAAGAGAATCTTTCGATATCTCAAGGGAACTACAACACTTGGTCTATGGTATGCAAGGGAAGCTGATATTGAACTTTGTGGATATTTAGATGCTGATTTTACTGGATGTAAAATAGACAGGAAGAGAACCTCTAGCAGTTGTCAGTTTTTGGGAGGAAGATTAGTCTCCTGGTTCAGTAAGAAGCAGAAATCCATTTCTACTTCAACTGCTGAAGCTGAATATATTGCAGCTGGAAGCTGCTGTGCTCAGCTATTATGGATGAGGAACCAGCTCATGGACTATTGATTATCATTTTCTAAAATTCCTATTTACTGTGATAATCAAAGTGCTATTGCTATGACAGGGAATGCAGTGCAACACTCGCTTACCAAACATATCAGTATCAGGTATCACTTTATAAGAGAGCATGTCATGGAAGGAACCATTGAGCTCCATTTTATTCTCACTGATCAGCAGCTGGCTGATATCTTCATAAAGCCATTACCTGAAGCAACATTTACAAAGCTTATGAATGAGCTTGGAATAGTTAGTTGGGACAAATAATTTCTTGTTAATTTTTATTTGGTCATATTCGGATGAATGATGATCAAATACTAATATCTCCTAAATAATGATTGACAATATTATGTTGGAAATTTTGATGTATTGTATTATAAGCATGATAAATTAAGTGAATTTATTTGCTAAATATTCATGTATGAAATTATATCATTATCATCATTACAAGTCGGTCTAGGGAGACATGCATAAATAAAATAATTTTTTGATTAGATCATTAAGTTAACTCTTCAGTTAATAATTAATCAAATCCCTGGTCCCTTGATATTCCCTCTCTCTCTTGGTTATTTAACCATCATTACTCCTCCAGTCAAATCATCTCTTATTACATACAAAACTCTCTCCTCTCTTTCATTTCTCACTCTTCTCTCTCTCATAAAAATGGTTCTTTACAATATGTTCATGAACTATGAAAACTTCAACATGGAGTTCAGCTGCGATGATTGGCAGCAGGAATGGCCCATCACTGCCATTCCCGATGAGGTATGGAACTCGATTCCATAGGAGGTCTCGACATTACTCATATTCTTCGAGATGGATTATCGCCTTCATCTCGATCGCTTGGAGGAAGCAAGAAGAGAAGCTCTTCGTCAGCAGGAACGGATCATCCGTCTTGCTGTGTTATTTGTAAATAACAAGAGGAACTAATCAACATCAACAGTCTTCGTTCTTCGACTAAGACTGTTGAAGTTCTTCTTATACTAGGACTATCTTGTAATCCTTTTTGCATGTAATCAAAAAATTTCATCAAATGTACTCATTTGATATCTTAATGAAATTTCTTTTGTTTACAAGACTTGGTCTATGATTCTTTAGCTATGTATGCATGTGAATGTTCTTAGTTGTAGCATATTAATCTTTACATCATCCACTTAACTTGTATACTTTGATGATTGTTTTGATTAAAATTATGGTTTTCTAATAATTTGTGATGCTTTGACAAATACTGTTGAATTCGAATCGACATATCCTGATATTGTCAAATCCTGACAGAATAGAGGTCTCAAATACTGACGACAGGTCAGCATGTTCTATTTCATATTATTACTGTTAATTAATTTCTGAGTAGTTTATTGCTACAATTAAGTATCTTACTTAATTATTGGTTAATGGTGGATTATCTGATAAACAAATTTATACAGTTGTGTCTTGACAAATATGTACATATTTTGTTATTACTTCCGTAATTTACTCCACTGTTAAATTCTATTACTCGGTAATTGTTACCTGTCTGAAGTCAAATTCACTAAATAACATTCTTCATATGAATGTGTTCTACAATCCAGAGTAGCAAAATTATATAACCACAAGAACTTTTGTGACACAATTCATCATACACTTAGCTTCACTATTTACATCTCAGTCATACTATCTCTCAAAAGCTATACACGTCATGATATCGTCTGAAGTTTCACCACTCTTCAGCCAAACTACAATTATTCATGGAAACACATTTGGCACTAATAATTATTTAGCTCTGCTTACACATCAGCAGTTTCCACCATCCTTTCATGACATTCAGGATTTTTTACTCCAATATCCAATTGGATATGCTCTTACGAATCCTATCAAGGTGTCATACAAGGCTGTAATGCAGGTATAGAATACAGCTTTGGTTAATGCAACAAATACTAGCTTTTCTTTTGAATATAAGGGCCACAGGTATGAGGTTGATGCTGATATTCTGATTCAAGCTTTGAGATTTCCTGCCTGTGATGGTTCTCCTGATACCTATGCAACTGAGCAGCTGTTTGATATGCTAAGGACCCTAGCCTATAAAGGAGAAATAACAACCTTTGGTAAACTAGCAAGGACAAAACTGAAGAGAGAATGGAATTTCTTCTTTGATTACATCAGTAGGTGTTTCTTGAACAAAACAACAAATTTTGATGCTCTTCCATCCACTTCTCTGAAAATTGGGTACTATCTTCTTTACTCTGGTAATTTTGATTATGGTAATACTATAATACAATTCATAATTGCTAGGAGAGCAGATGAATCAAGAGTTATAGGGTATACTAGATTTCTTCAACTAATTTTCAATTTTCTATGCCCTAATGCTACTTTTGATGATGATGAATTACTTTTTGTTTTTCAAATTTCTGAAAAAGTTATCACTGATCACATTACAAGGGATAAAAAGAATGAATTTTCAGGACCTCCCTTCCTGCCTAGAGAGGTCAGGTAATTTCTGTTGAGAAATAAACCTACTTCTACACAAGTTCTTGCAAATCATGAAGCTGGCACCTCTGTCACAGTTCCTAATGTTGAGAGACAAGAAACTATCCATCTTATTTCTAACCCAAGCATTTCTTCTTCCAAACAGCAATCATAACTAGCTTCTAAATTAGCCTCATCTGATGTCTCTCAAAAGACATCAGTTGTAACAAAGAAAAGGCTAGTTAAGAAATCTTTCAAATCTGGACAGAAAGCTAAACCAACCTCACTATGTGAGAGTGGGAAGAAAGAAGAATGTTTTCCAGTCAGGAAAAGAAGACTGATCATGCAAGATGATTCTAACTCTGATGATCATTGGGTCTATGTTGAAAATCATGAAATCAACTGTTGAACATCCTGATGACTCTGTTGACACTATTGGAACTAAGGAGCCAACTATTGATGCTAGTGCTCTGCTCCACAAGCTTCCAGTGATCAAAGCAACTGTTGTGCTCAAGACAGCTGAAAAAAAGAAGTGAAGAAGTAGTTGGGTACATAAGAAAGAAGAAAAAGACTCAGCCCTTTGCTATGGATGTCAATCCACGAGAACCTAAGTCAAAGGGATTTAGCAACTGCAACACATTCAGTCACACAAGAACCATCTTCTCAAAGGGAAGATGCAGACAAAGAGGCTGCACAAATCATTGTTGATATTGCTCAGAGTCATCTTCTTGTCGACTCTGACCAACTACTAAAAGAAAAGATGGCTCATCAGGAGATATTGTCAAAGGTGGATGCAATTATCAATGATCCTATTTTTGAGAAGAGCACACAAGAACCTTCACCAACACTTCCTGAAGCAGCTCACATTTCTCAGACCCCACAAGAACCATCAGTTCAAAGTACTGATGCTGGTTTCTCACCTCTTCTTGACAAGTCAAATCCTGATGTTACATCAGACTCTACTAAGTTTCATCCTTCAATTGCAATAGCTACCATTGATGATCCCCTACTGATTGCTAGTTTGCAAAAGCATCCTGATGTGCTGTTTGTTCCTCCACTATCATCACTTCCACTTGAGGACTCACCTTTAGGTATTGCTAATTTTCTCATATAGTTCTCATGTTTGTATGATTATAAATAGTCTCTTCTTTGATATTACCTCTATTTATATGACGAGCATACTACTCTTCTCATCCATCTCTTATTTCTTTGCTAAATGTATGACTGAGCCTTTCTGTGAGACTGTGTGAAAATACCATGTGAGAAAATTAATTTTTTTGAGTGGCAGTCTCCTGTACTGGAAAAAGGAGAGGTAGCTATAATAGAAGAATCTTATAAGTTTTTTTTCTCTTACTTATAAAGTTTCTTCTGTGAGAACCATATTACTCTTAAAAGTAATATATTGTGTGAGAAGTGATGAGATCACTTGAAAAGAAAAGAGAGATTTAGGTGTTACCATGTTTATGTTTCAGGATCTCATCAGCCACATGCACCTATTGCAAAGAATTTCTCTAAAGGCAAGGCAATTCTGCCTAGTTCTGCAAATTCTTCTAAGGGTCTATCTGATTTTGATGATGACAGTGATAATGATGATTCTGACACAGCTCAGCTTAAGACTGCAATTGATACATCTAAGAAGTCCAATGTTGGTTCTTCTTCACATTTTAATGAAAATCCTTCTTATTACAATGTTGATGCTGAGCATTTTCGACAGACTGAATGTGATTTTAAGTGGAGACATATAAATACTTCTATCTCATCTGCTGTTGGCTTGTAACATGTTCATCGGGCCTATGATGAAATTCAAACTCCTGATCTGAAATTGCATCTTAAAGCCTTCACTATTTCTGTCAAATGAATTCACTCTGACCTTGATGATATGAAGAAGTTTTATGCTGCTGTCAAGGACAAAATTGATGCATTCATGCTCAACACACCTACCTCGGATGAAATCACGAGTGTGAAAACTGTCATTAAAGGTGTTTTTTAATCTCAACACAGCATGGACTCTAGACTTTCCTCTTTGAAAGATAAGGTATCTTCTATAGACAAACTGGATGCTCTGTTTTCTCTTCTTTCAAATACTGATGCCAAAACGGGGGAGAAGATGGTTGCTACAAAATGTACACCAGATTCTATTCAGATGAAGGAAAAAGATATTGATGATGACGGTGATATGAATCCAGTTACAGATATTCAAATTGCTTCTACTGCTCAACACCCTCAACATTCCAAGAAGACTGGTTCTTCAAGATAAGGGAAGTCTACTGGTGCTCATAAAGCTAAGCACAAGACTAATATTGATGCTCCTGAGGCTAATGATTTTACAATCTCTAATTTACCAGATGCTAAAGGGTTATTCTTTCCTTACAGACACAAGAAAACAGGTGAAGAGATTATCTTGTACTACAAGGACAAGAGGTTTGAGCAAAAGAATGCTAGGAGTGCTCTTGGATCAATAACTGAAGAATTTCTTGATCTAACAGATGAAGAAACAGTTATGCAACAGAAGGAGTTAATGGTTCAAATTGAAGCTGAAGCTAACACTTCTAAAGGAAGAGGAAAAAGAGGTGGAAGATCTATAAGAGCTCGAGGAAGAGGAGGAAGAGGAAGGACTTCTAAACCAAGTCAAGTGACTGCATTTAATTCTACATTTCTGAATGTTCTATCGAGAGAAGGTTATGTTCCTGTACAAGGATATGAAGGAGCAGAAGAAGTTTAGAAGCCAGAAGAATTGATTGTTCAAAGGAAGAAAAGATCAGCCACTAACATTGATCAAGCTCGTACAATAAATCAGAATGTAACTCTTGAAGCAGACACAAATCCTAAATTAAAAGTAGATCCTGATGATGTGAACCTGATAGCTGATTTTGATTCTGATGAAAAGGTGATCAAAATATTGAATGTGTTAGCTCTTACTACAGTAGTTATTCCTCATAATTCATAGGTTGATGAAAAAGAAAGAGCTGACAGAAGGAAAGCTGATCAAGCATGCAAAGATTATATGCAGAGAGTTCTAAAATTAAAGAGAGAGATATGGCATAAAATAAAATGAAAGATTAATGATTTATCTACAAGTCATGCTCCTCTCAGCAAGAAGGATAAAAGAAGGATAAAATGAAAGGTTCAAGCATGTTGAATTTGTGTCAGCAGGGCTAAGGGATTCTATTTCAGAGCAAGAAGATGTTGATAAGTCCATCAAAAAACCTTCTTGGGTGGAATATAATGAAAAGCTGAAGCTTATCAAAACTCGAACCAGAGGAGGTATTGGTCATTCTGAAATAGAGGTTCTAAGGTCTGATTTGCTGATACAAATACTCTTACTGACAATCTTGGTGAGAGGATTTCTCCTTCACATCTTGAGAAAGTTGAAGATGTGAAGATTGTTTATAGATGATAAATGATAATGATGTTAGAGAAGAGATTCTATACTTTTTGAGAGATGGTAAAGTAAAGAGTTTTACCTTACAGCAACTCTTGATGAAGACTGTGACAGAATTGAAATACATTCACTATCTTCTTAGAGTTGAGAACAGTGTCACCAGAAATTGGTCTTCTATGACACATAAAGTCATCAGAAGAAGAGTCATGAAAAATAATGATAAATACAATGGTGATTATGTTCCTATGTACAGAACTTATATTGGTCAAGAAATGAAGATGGAAAAGGGAGCTGCGGTTCTAAAAGTTTTTCTCAACAGTCCTCAATTATCCTTCAGTCCTGATCATGAAGATGTTAGTTTAAGCTTTATGTTGATTGAAGATCTTGAGATAAACAAAAGCTCAATTTCTAAACTAAGATCAGCCATTTATCAGCTTGGAGAAGACACTGAAGAGAAGAGAGAGTTGAAGAAAAAACATATTAAAGTCCTTCAAGACAAGGAGGAAGAAAGATTGAAAAACTTTCTGGAAACAACTGTCAGTTATCTGAAGATACTGAAGTAAGCTTTACTCCTTGTACATTTTGTAATTGGTTTTGGCATAATTAAGAATGGAATTTGTGCTTTATTGCATTAAGCATAAATTGGGGGAGATTGTTACGTACTGATTCTCAATGATCAGAAGAAGCTCAGGATCTGGTTGTGTTCGGGTATCATTAGTATTTGATGTGTCGTCAGGATTTGACACAACGTCAGTATTTGTATGTCATCAGTATTTGGAGGCAGTCATCATAGAAGATTTGTTCTGTTCCTTGGTTTGTGGAATAGATATATCTTACGTCTGAGTTATATAACTTTATCTATTCAGTTAAATATATGTATTAGTTTGGATTAGCTTTTTATAATGCATATCTTAGATTGATTAGCAGCAGTTGTGTATTATATAAACATAGTTTAGGTCATCACATAGTGAATTAACTTGAGCATTGTACGACCTAGCAGCTCTCAAGAACATCAGTATTTCTTGAGAGAGTTTGTAACAGTTTTTATCAGAAATATAAAGAACTATTATATTTTTATTACTTGTTCGAAACATTTATACAATTTTATGCAACCCCCTTAAATAATTGTATCTTTACTGGGAAACAAGACTGTTTAGTGATTATAGTATTGTGTTATTCTCGTAAAGGATCTGGACGAGACATGAAATATCGAAGACGTACAGAAGATCAGATGGTGCTGCAAAGCGAAAAAGAAATAAGTCAAGAAAGCAACAATGTGGAGTGAATGGAGTATAGTTATAGGTTATCCATGAGTTATGATATGGTAGATTATGAAGTATGAAGTATGAGACTGAGCTGTGAATTGAGTATTGAATTTAAGGCAAGTTTCCTAGATTTCTTTCTCATAAACGTTACATAAATTGTGAAGTTTCTTTCAAAATTATGGTATCATGTTTGTATTATGAAATACATCTGATAAACCTTTACTTCTAAGAATGAAACCCCATGATTTCTTTCTACCTTAATGTCTGAAAAGCCAAACATCTTATAATATCCTATGAACACATACCCTACGATACGATACCACTCAAAATTATCAATTACCTTTCATTAAACAAATACATGCCCTTGTATACCTGATTTCGTTTCGTGAATACAAAACCTTTGTTATTACAAGGTTGAAATTCTTGTCAAGTATGATTGGTTTATCAACTGCAAATATTGTTTTTAGTTAAATGTTTTATAACTGTTGACAATGATTCTGTTTATGAAAATGAATGTTTTTATTGAATTGAATTATTAGAATTGGATTATTTTTATAAAAATATATGGACCAAATTCGTGGTGAGACCAGATTCGTGGTCAAATGTAGGCCAATGATATTAGTGTTTGTGCCCTAGAGACAACACTATGATATTTTAGTTTAAGACATTTGGATTATTAATGTTTATGTTCTATCAATTATTCCCTTTATAATTTATTAATTCTTAATTTACTGTGATATAAATGTTAGATTAATAAATGTCCTTGGAATATGATATGCAATTCTATATCTCTACGTACGTGACTTAGAAATGAAATTATGAGAATAGTATTAATATTCCTATAGGTCCCTAGTCGAGTATTATTATTAAGGGACAATAATAATGCACTAAGACTGGTGTATTTGTTGATTGATGATCATATTTTATTGATCATAGGTATGGTGATACTAAAGTCAAAAACACAGGCAGATGTATATGTACATGGTGTTGGACAGACCCAATATGAAATTCTACATGTCTGTTGTGTCATAAGTAATTCTCACAGTGATAATGATGTAATGGTCCTTAGACCTGAAGTCATTATATTTCTATACGAGAATTAATATACATTGATTCCATTAAAAGTTATCCTTGACCGGGTAATGATAAAAGTGGACATTGGATATATTATGAATTGTATGAGAAATATGAATGATCTAGATGGAATTTAACCCTCATATTTTAGGATTTATATTATTGGCCTCTTGTGTGAGCTAGACTATGAAATGTGTGGCCACGCTCAAATGTTGATTTGATATGATAGTCTACTCATTGATCAAGGAAACTTGGATTAAACTATGATGAGAATGACACATTACATGCCTCTAGTTTAATCTATAATATTTGGTTAAAGTGATTATATTACATTGTACATTATTCACGAAAGGTTTAATCGATCACCGATTCAATTATTATTACTTGGGTAGCAATGATGTATTACTAGATGCCGCTCATTGTTTATGATTTTAAATTAGATTTAAAATTTGTTGCCAACGTAATAATAACCTATAGGGTCACACACTAAGAATGCTTGAAGGATTATTTAATTTAGATTGGATTTAAATTATATTAAAGTAATTCGAATTATTTATAATATTAATTAAGTATGACTTAATTAATTAGATAAATATTGATATTCGAATTTACTAATATTAATTATGAAATTCAGTTGTTAAATAATTAAGTGTGACTTAATTATTATACAAATAGAAATTTCAAATTAATAATAACTCCTAATTAGTTAAGAGTTATAATTCTTATAATACTCTCTATATAATATCTCTTGTTTGGCTGATTTTGTACGCAAGGCTTTTACGAAAAACCCTAGCCACCAAGGAAGAAGATGGAGAGAGCAAGAAGAAACGAGTTTGTGCTAGTACACATTCAATCCTTGTGTTCAAGGATTCGTGTGGATACCAATAGAGCGTAGATCGCGAGAGCGGGATGTGTGGTGATTGAAAAGCTTGGATCTCCATTAGTCAACCAATTTGTAAAGCTTCATAAGGTAAACAATCTGATCTATGAATTAAATATATATTTTTCGCATGGATCCTGTGGTGGGTTTCGAAAATTCTGGTTTTTCACGTTTTTAATTATTGTTTCCGTTGCGTTTATGTGCTCGAAACCCAACAATGGCATCAGAGCTACTTGCGAAAAGTGTTTAATTCGTTTATGTGTTTACTGATTTTATAATGATAACATGTATACAATATTCCATGACTGTTATGTATGCGATTTTGTATGTTTTACATGTTATTATGTTTATATATGTGTATGTATGTATATGTTTTGAATATATGATATTCATGAGAGTTGTATAATCATATAATGATTATTTAATATGTATATATATACTGATATATACATGTTTTGTGTTTGTTCTTATTATAAGAATCGTATTTGATACGATTCTGAATCGGATGCAGCGAATTTGCTGAAATCTGTGTCTAGTGTCCGATTTTGGGGAACGAATACGCTATTTCATATGGAATCGAGTGTCTGAACGTAACAGATAGCTTAAGCTATCATCGAATGATCTGGAAGGCGTTTGACGTCGTGTAGGCCCTGTACTCTGCGATTTAATGTTATCAGATTTAATTTCGAATTTTCTGATTTTTTTAATATATAGTTTTTATGATTAGATCATAATGGGTATGATATATTAAGATCAGATTATGTGTTTTAACATGTACTTATGTGTTAATTGAGCATGGTGGATGGTTATGGCTTATGACCTTAGGTTAATGGTTTTGGTTTTTTTAAATACGGCTTGCATGTCGTTTGATCTTGTAATTATTAAATCTCGAATGTAACTCGAGTTTTTCTTGTAAGTTTATTAGATTATTTTTTTATATTTTATTAATGTAATGTACATGAAGACTTAAAGATCAAGGAAGGACATTCCCAAGGAAGCCATCCAAGGAAGCAATACAAGGAAGCAATTCAAGAAAGAAGTCATGTAATAGTTAGCTTGTATTTATTTTCCACCTTAGATTGACCTAGATTTTTGTCATTAGCTTGAAAGAGATCACATAGGATGAAGCCATAACCAACCACATTTAATTTATCGCACTTTACATATATATGCTCATATGATGAATGTATGTGCAGAGTATTTTATAAAGATGCATGCTTAAATTAGATTAATGATGTATGTATTAGATACGACACCTATACCATTCTTGCTAAACAAGATAAAATTTATAATGATTCAAGATTTTTAAATGAACAAACGATTATGAAATTCTCGTGTTACTGAAACACGGAATAAAATACAAATTTTCTTTGTTTCTGACATGGGGCGATTTTGTCAAAAGCGAGTTCATTGAACTTGTAAGGTTGTGGGTTTTAAGCGAGACCGTTGTGACTCCCTCACTACCTGGAAATCAAACCATTGACGAATATTGATTTGAAGTATTTTATTCAATAAAAAATTGGGAATCTCTTTATGATGGGATCATGATCGTTTTAAAATTAACAAAACCCTAAAGTTAATATTAAGTTGATCAGATGTCTTCCAATGAGTCCAATGCGTTAACCCCTAGATCGACCAGGAGTGGGTTCGCCAAAGCGAAGTACTCCTATCTATCGTGGGAGATGTGTTGAAGTATATTGATACTTTTTGACTATTGGGTTTGACTTAACTAAGTTATCACAATAGGATTGTGAACTTAGAGGCATAGAGTTTGGCGAGATTTATTAGATAAATATGAACAAATGTTGTTCCACCAAGCTATCCAAGAGTTATATAGTTGATATAATTGACAAATGTTATCTACCTAAATAATCATGTTTTAGGAGAAAATCCAAAGCTGACCTAACGCGTGGTGAAATATGGATCTTGGCTCACTAGAAAGTATATAGAGGATATTTTTTCTTAATTAATAGTTAGGGCTATTGATTTGATAAAAATAGTGGGAGATATATATTGTGAATATATATATATATATATATGAATAATCACTTGAACATAATTTAATGATCATCTGTAGACCAAGTCATTTTATGCACTTTAATATTGTAGATATCAAATAACAAACTACACAAATAACTTCTCTATGTAATAGTCCTTGAGAGGGACAAACTGACATGAAATAATTTCCTTAATTGCCATGGGAACTTGAGGATTGTCCTCAGGTTCAAAGATGTCACTCAAACCCCTTCTTTATTTCTTCTAGCTGAGAATGAAACATGTGCCAAACAAAATGCTTATAAGAAGCAAATTGATTATGCAACTGATATTTCATGTCTCATGCTTGTAATTATGAGTGCTGAGCTTTAGAAGCAACAAGAGCATAATGATGCGTATGATATGATTGAGCACCTTCAAAGGATGTTTGAAGGATAGGCTCGTCAAAAAGATTTGACAATAATAAGGCACCATAATTTTGCATTAATGGGAGAACAAAAGGAATAATATAGACATAACACTCACTGAGTTGTTAAGAATGTTTAGAACTGCTAAAAATAACACAATAAAGGCATGAATTACGTCCATATTGATGATGTACACATGGAATGCAAATGGGAAAGGAAAGTGGACATGTAAGGTGAAGATTTGATCTTATTCGGTGCCAAACCAAAGTCTAATCCCAAAGGGCTTTTGAAGCCTAATAGTGGTGTTGCTAAAGGAGATCATTGTCATTTCTGTGGAAATAACTGGATGAATGGAAGTTAAAATTATCGAGCTTATTTGGAAGATCTAAAGAAGAAGACTAGCAATGGTCAAGCTTCAGGTATAGGGTTAGAATTGGAGCAAAAGTTGTTGCTCTAGTTGAAGGAACTCGATACCTAATTTTGCCCATAAGGCGAGATTGAGAACTTGATAAATTGTTATTACGTGCCTGCCTTTAGCGGATACATTAAGTCAATTTCTTGTCAGGACAAGAAAGGTTTTTATTTTAATTAAATAAACAATAGTGTTTATTCTATTCCAATGATAAAAGTTATAATGTTTCACAATTAGTTAACAATTTATATGTTCTAAGTTAACTCAAATCAAACATTACCTCTAGCATTGTCGTTAAACCATATTAATGAGAAACGCATTTCTGAGTTATATATAGATGAATACTAGGATAAGTTTGATTTTGAATCATACAGAAGATGTGAACTTTGTCTCATTGGAAAAATGACTAAAGCTTCTTTTACCTGATCAGGTGAAAGGGCCACCGAACGATTATGACTTATACATAATGATGTATGTGGTCGAATGCGTATGATGGCAAGGGGTGGCTTATACTACTTCATAACATTTACTGATGATTTCAGTAGATAATGATATGTGTTTCTTATGAAGAATAAATCTGATTCTTTTGAAATGTTCAAAGTGTTGGTTTTCGAGCACATAAACGCAATGGAAACAGTAATTAAAAACGTAAAAAACCAAAATTTTCAAAACCCACTGCAGGATCCATGCGAAAAACGTATATTTAATTCATAGATCAAATTGTTTACCTTAAGAAGCTTTACCAATTGGTTGACTAATAGAGATTCAAAGCTTGTTCAATCACCACGCATCCCGCTCTCGCGATCTACGCTCTATCGGTATCCACACGAATGCTTGAACTCAAGGATTGAATGTGTACTACCAAAAACTCATTTTTCTTGCTCCCTCCATCTTCTCCCTTGGTGGCTAGGGTTTTAGTAAAAGTCTTGCACACAAAATCAGCCACACAAGAAATACTATATAGAGAGTAGAAAAATAAATTATAACTTTTAACTAATTAGGAGTTATTATTTATTCGAAATTCCTATTTGTATTATAATTAAGTCTCACTTAATTATTTAACAAATAAATTTCATTATTAATATTAGTAAATTCGAATATCAATATTTATCTAATTAATTAAGTCATACTTAATTAATATTATAAATAATTTGAATTACTTTAATATAATTTAAATCCAATTTATATTAAATAATCCTTCAAGCATTCTTAGTGTGTGACCCTATAGGTTATTATTATGTTGGCAACGAATTTTAAATCTAATTTAAAATCGTAAGCAATGAGCAGCATCTAATAATACATCATTGCTATCCAAGTAATAATAATTGAATCGGTGATCGATTAAACCTTTTGTAAATAATGTACAATGTAATATAATCCTTTTAACCAAATATTATAGATTTAACTAGAGGCATGTAATGTGTCATCCTCATCATAGTTTAATCCAAGTTTCCTTGATCAATGAGTAGACTATCATATCAAATCAATATTTGAGTGTGGCCACGCATTTCATAGTCTAGCTCACACAAGAGGGCAATAATAACACTCCTAAAATCGGAGGGTTAAATCCCATCTAGATCATTCATATTTCTCATACGACTCATAATATACCCAATATCCACTTTTATCATTACCAGGTCAAGGATAACTTTTAATGGTATCAATGTATATTAATTCTCGTATAGAAATATAATGACTTCAGGTCTAAGGACCATTACATCATTATCACTGTGAGAATTACTTATGACACAACAGACATGTAGAGTCTCACATTGGGTCTGTCCAGCACCATGTGCATATACATCTGCATGTATTTTTGACTTTAGTATCACTATACCTATGATCAGTGAGATGTGATCCAGTCTTACACACCATTCTTAATGAATTATTATTGTCCCTTAATAATAATACTCGACTAGGGTCCTTTAGGAATATTTATACTTTTCTCATAATCTCATTTCTAAGCCACGTACTTAGAGATATAGAATTACATATCATATTCCAAGGACATTTATTAATCTAACATTTATATCGCAGTAAATTAAGAATTAATAAATTATAAAAAGAATAATCGATAGAACATAAACATTAATAATCCTACTGTCTTAAACTAAAACATCATAGTGTTGTCTCTAGGGCACAAAAACTAACAATCTCCCACTTGCACTAGAGCCAATCACCCATGTATCTAATACTCATGGAACTAGTATGACCATCATACTTCTGCTGCGACAAATCCTTAGTCAGTGGGTCTTCAACACTATCATTACTATACACCTTACATTTATATCTCCTTAATCATTAATCTCATTAATAAGGCGATATTGCCTAAGGACATGCCTAAACAGTCTCCATGGCTGTTTTAAAAAATTATCAATATATTCGGCTTCCATAGAATCATCAATGTTCTTGCTGTAAACTATTCAAGCTAACATCAATTATATTTAGACAAAACACAAAACAGACATAAACTCATAATCATCTTCTGTCCAAAAATTAGGTTCAGAAACTAGTATCAGTGTAACCCTTTACAACCAGTTTCCTATCTTCTCTATACACCAAAAATAAATCTTTAGTCCTTTTTCAGTACTTAAAAATATTCTTGAAAACTATCAAGTGACCCTCACCTGGATTAGACTGGTATCTGGTCGTCATGCTCAAAGCATACGAAATATCAGGATAAATACATATCATTGTACACAATATAGATCTAATTGCTGACGCATCTGGAACTTTCTCAAACTACCCTTATCATCTAATGATTTAGGGGGCAATTATCTTTTGAGATCACTACCCCATAAGACATCGAAACATATCCTTTCTTTGTCTCTTGCATAATAAAATGATGTAATATTTTATCAATGTATGTAGTCCGACTAGGTCGATTAATCTTTTCAATCTATCTCTATAGATCTTGATCCCTAATATATAGGTGATAGGGAATAAATAAATCCTGATTACGTAATTAATATTGTATTAATTACACATGATTTGGGCTACAAGGCCCAATAAGAAGATATATAACATTCAGACCAAAAAGGTTAACACATTGATCAGGCCTGATGGACCAGTTCAGGCCTGATGGGACAAAGAAGGTCCAAAACCCTAAATATTAATTAATTTTCGTAATTAATTAATAAGGGATAAGTCAGCTGATAAGATGAGTCCTAGTGGAGAAATAAATCCTTGTAGATTGGCCTCCAAGGAACCTAGTGGGATAAGGAATCAGCTTCCTATCTCTTAGGACTCCAAAGTCTATTCTAATTCTGAGACTTGACCACCAAGTCTCCTAACCCAAGTCCAATTCAAGGACTCCCAACATCTATATAAGGGGCCTCACCTCATAAATTAGAACTACATTTTTGACTTGATCCTTGGCATACAGCAAGGTACGTAGGCATCTTGTTAAGGCAGATTGAGTCACGAAACACAAGAGCAGTCAAATTGAGCCTCAAAGCTCACGTTCCTTAGTGATAAACATAGCAATTATTATACCTTAGTTTTTGATCCATAACATTTGGCGCCGTCTGTGGGAAACAACAACAACCATGGCGAGAACAAGGAGAACAAGCAGCGTCCTTTAAGGAGGAACACCCGTGGGGACAACCCAAATGATTTCATCAATCGTGGAGGTGCCTCCGCATCCAACCTATGCCGTCACCCAAGGAGGAGCCCAGGTAGGTGCAACTGAACCTCAACCTCAAGGGAAGATTCCCCCGGCTCCTCAAGGTACGAATCCTCAACTTTAACAATTACATACACCTGTGAATTCTCGACCAATTAGGTATGAGTATTCAACTGTTGTGACCACTAACCCCCCATATGGGATGCCTCTTTACCCCGAGGTTGGAGGAAGTGGACATGCTGGATGGGGTGAAGCACGAGGGCGAACACCCCCTACATACAAGGTTTGGCTCCTATCCCGGAGGATTAGGAATTTCCTGGTCCATATACTGAGAGAGACTTCGAATCCTCGGATGATGAAGTGGCCCCAAGAAGGAGACGTGCTGGCAAAGAGCCTATGGCTGATGGTAACGAACGTCCTAGAAGCACCCGGGGGGTGAATCCCCAAGAAGTGCAGGAGAGAATCAAGGCCCATGAGGCTGAGATTCAAAGGCTGAAGCGCGACTTGGAGGCGCACCAGGTTCCCAGACCCCCATTACCCCCTAGGGGGAGAAATCCTCCTCCAATCATAGACCTGGATGGTCCGTCACAAAGAAGGGTTGTAGTCCCAAGAGCTGATCCAAGCAATCTTCTTCCCCTTAGAGATCCTGATGATCCTACTCCACCATTCACTGAAGAGATAATGAATGCCCATATCTCAAGGAAGTTCAAGATGCCCATTATCAAAACTTATGATGGCACGGGAGATCCCGCTAATCATGTCAGGACCTTCTCCAATGCACTGTTGTTGCAGGCCGTGAATGACGCTATAAACTGTCAGGCCTTTCCTCAAACCCTGTTGGGTATGGCTCAAAGATTGTTTAGTCATTTTCCCCCGAACTTTATTGGGTCCTTCAGAGAATTAAGTCAGGCTTTTATTAAGCAGTTCATCAGTGGGAGAGTGCATGAGAAAAGTTCAGCATCCCTCATGAGCATTGTGCAGGGAGCGAAGGAATCCTTGAGAGACTACCTGAATCATTTCACGAAGGAAGCTTTAAAAGTCCCAGACCTTGATGATAAGGTAGCCATGATAGCACTGCAACAGGGAACTAGGGATGAGTTCTTCAAGATATCTTTGGCCAAACGCCCCCCTGAAAGCATGTTGCAGCTCCAAGATAGGGCCGGAAAGTTCATCAAGATGGAAGAGAGCATGAGGAAGACCGTAGTGAGCAACGAGCCCGCTGGAGGCAAGAAGCGGAAAAATGATCTGGAATATATCGCTAAGGACAAGTATCCTAGAACTAAGTAAAACCCTGATCCAACCTCTAAGAAGGGAGGACTTGGGCAAAAGTTCTCTGAATACGCTAAGCTGAATGCTCCTAGAAGCAATATCTTGATGGAAATCGAGAAAGACCAAGATATTCGTTGGCCTAAATCCTTGAAGGTGGATCCTGCCAAGCTAGACAAGAGCAAATATTGTAGATTTCACAAAGATGTTGGTCATGACACCGATGAGTGTAGGCAACTGAAAGATGAAATAGAGTTCCTCATTCGAAAAGGAAGATTGAACAAGTACATTGGGGAAGGAAAAGATAGGAATAACAATGGGAGAAAGAACTTTAAAGATCGTAGGAGGGACCAAGATGATCAGGGGTGGAATTCCCACCTAGGGGACCAGTCATAAATACAATCTTTGGAGTACCATGACCCCAAGGACCTGTGATAAACACGATTTTTAGAGGACCAACTGCCGCTGGATTATCCAAGAACTACAGGAAAGCATATACCAGGGAGGTTATGCATATTGTTGGAGAAGCCCCGAAGAGGGCCAGGACAGGAGTAACAATGGCTTTTGATGATTCTGACCTAGAGGGGGTGAAATTTCCTCATGACGACCCGCTGGTCATAACACCTATAATAGGAAACAGCCCGGTTAAGAGGGTCCTTGTGGATAATGGTGCTTCAGTGGATATCTTGCTCCATGACACCTTTTTAAGGATAGGATATAATGACTCCCAATTGACCCCAACCGACATGCCGATATATGGATTTGCGGGAGTGGAGTTCCCCGTGGAAGGGATAATCAAGTTGCCAATAACCATAGGACAGGAACCAAGGTAAGCAACACAGATGTTGGACTTTGTGGTGGTGAAGGCTAGTTCAACTTATAATGCTATCATGGGAAGAACAGGGATACCTGCCTTCGAGGCAATCCCTTCTTCCTACCATTCAGTTATGAAGTTTCCCACCCAGAATGGGATTGGAGAAGAAAGAGGAGATCAAATAATGACTAGAAGTTGTTATGTGGCCTCACTGAGGGCAGATGGAGTTGGGGGGCAGGTTCTGCCTATTGAAGATCTGGATATCCGAGAGAATGATGAGAAAAGAGGGAAGCCAACAGAAGACTTGGTATCAATTCCTTTAGCCCCGGAGGATCATGAGAAGGTGACTTTCGTTGGAGCCACACTAGAGGAGCTCCTTAGAGAGAAGTTGGTGAAATTTTTGCAAGAAAATAGTGATGTGTTTGCATGGTCAGCAGCTGATATGCCAGGGAGAGACCTGGAACTGATTACTCATAAGCTGAATGTGGATCCAAATCAGAAGATAGTGAAGCAAAAGAAAAGATGTTTTGCTCCAGAGAGGCAAGAAACTATAAAACAGGAAGTAGAGAAGCTCTTAGAGGCTAGTTTCATCGAGGATGTACAATTTCCAGAATGGTTAGCAAACCCTGTGATGGTGAAGAAGGACAATGGAAAATGGAGGATGTGCGTGGACTTCACTGATCTGAATGACGCATGCCCTAAGGACTGTTTCCCGTTGCCAAGGATAGATACTTTGATAGATGCCACTGCTGGACATGAGATGCTGAGCTTCATGAATGGATTTAGTGGATACAATCAGATCAAGATGCACAAGGATGACGTCCCAAAGGTATCATTCATCACTGACTTTGGTCTCTATTGTTATCTTGTTATGGCATTTGGTCTCAAGAATGTCGGAGCCACCTATCAAAGGCTGGTAAGTAAAATTTTTAAGGATCTTATCGGTAAGACCATGGAAGTTTATGTTGATGACATGTTAGTCAAGAGTCTAGTGAAGACTGATCATATAACCCATTTGAGGGAAGCTTTCGAGGTCCTGAGGTGAAAGGAATATGTCCTAAGTCCAATCATGTATGAGGATTTAGGAATAACTTTTATGTAATCTGTTTTGATTTCATTGATATTAATAAAAGACTTTTTTTGTTTTTATTATGGGCTTTATCTATTTAAGTTTTTAAATAAGATATACCATAGTTTAGAGTAAAGCTTTTTATGGATTATGATGAGATCATAATAGTGAGACCTAAAAAGATGATAACTCTAAACTTAAATAGTTCCTGGTCATAGGATTACTAACTGGTAATTAATAATCCGCAAAGATCGGTACATACTATGCTTGCTTCAATATAAAGGATGTCTGTTCTCATAGACATTTGTGTGGTGACACTATAGCTAGTATGTAGGTGCTTATTATAGAATAAGTTCACTGAACATGACTCGCACAGCTGAACAACTGATGGAGTTCACTCACGTGTCAGCAGTTGTTCGCTTAGTGATAGTTGTATAAGTATCCTTAGACTTGAGGTCATCATAGTCATCTTGTGTACACTGAACTATGCTTTGGTTTAGTTCTTAGTCTCCAGGGACAATTATTAGGGCTCTTCTGGGTATAGGAATTTGTACATGAAGATAGTGTATGATCAATAAAGGATCTACCCCTTCCAATGAAGGAAGCGAATGTTCAAGGCTGATCCACACATTCGCTTCCTTCACTGGAAGGGGTAGATCCTTTATTGATCATACACTATCTTCGTGTACAAATTCCTATACCCAGAAGAGCCCTAATAATTGTCCCTGGAGACTAAGAACTAAACCAAAGCATAGTTCAGTGTACACAAGATGACTATGATGACCTCAAGTCTAAGGATACTTGTACAACTATCACTAAGCGAACAACTGCTGACACGTGAGTGAACTCCATCAGTTGTTCAGCTGTGTGAGTCATGTTCAGTGAACTTATTCTATAATAAGCACCTACATACTAGCTATAGTGTCACCACACAAATGTCTATGAGAACAGACATCCTTCATAATGAAGCAAGCATAGTATGTACCGATCTTTGTGGATTATTAATTACCAGTTAGTAATCCTATGACCAGGAACTATTTAAGTTTAGAGTTATCATCTTTTTAGGTCTCACTATTATGATCTCATCATAATCCATAAAAAGCTTTACTCTAAACTATGGTATATCTTATTTAAACACTTAAATAGATAAAGCCCGTAATAAAAACAAAACAAGTCTTTTATTAATATCAATGAAATCAAAACAGATTACATAAAAGTTATTCCTAAATCCTCATACATGATTGGACTTAGGACATATTCCTTTCAATCTCCCACTTGTACTAAAGCCAATCACTCTGGTATCTAATACCCATCCTGTCATTATGACGATCAAAGTGACTTTCATAAAGTAGCTTTGTGAGTGGGTCTGCTATGTTGTTATGTGTGTCAACTCTAATTCAATACAATACAAGAAATGTTATCGCGCTCCCACTAACCCTTTTGTAGACGCATGGTTCATCTACGTTTTTGATAAAATCAAACTCTTTGATTGTCTCATCAAAACGAATGTTCCATCTTTCGAGAAGCCTGCTTTAAACCATATATGGTTCGCAGCAGCTTACACACTAGGTTTTCATTTCTTTTGGAAAGAAAACCATCTGGCCATCTGCCAGATTTCATAGTCGTAGTAAGCAGCATTCGCAAGCAAAATCCGAACTGATTTTAACAGGGCTACAGGTAAAAAGTTTCATCAAAGTCAATCCATTGCCTTTGTTTGAATCCTTTTTCCACAAGCCTGGCCTTATAGGTCTCCACCTGGCCATCTGCTATAATCTATCTTTTGTATACCGTATACATAGATTCCATTCTGGATTTCATGGCACTATGCCATTTCTCTGAGTCAACACTACTCATAGCCTCATTATAGGTCACAGGTTCGTCATCATTAATGATCGACAACTCATTGTCATTCTCAATGACAAGGCCATATTACCTCTCAGGTTGGCGAGACACTCTCCCTGACCTATGAATGGGATGTTCCATAAAAGGTTGTTCAGTCAGAACAGGTGTTTCCACTCGATCTGTAGTAGTTTGTGCTTCTTGAACTTCATCAAGTTCAATTTTGCTCCCACTGTTTCCTTTAAGGATAAACTCCTTTTCCAAGAAGGTAGCATGTCTGGAGACAAACAACCGATGATCGGTGTAAAAGTAATACCCTAAAGTCTCTTTAGGATATCCCACAAAACTACATTTTACGGATCGATATTCCATCTTATCTGGGTCAACTTTCTTGACATAAGCTGGACATCCCCAAATCTTAACGTGTTTAAGACTCAGTTTCCTTTCTTTCCATATCTCATACGAAGTTTGAGGAACAGATTTTGGAAGGCACCTTATTCAGTAAATATGCTGAGGTTTCCAATGCATAACCCCATAGGAATACTGGAAGATTTGCATAGCTCATCATGGACCGAACTATGTCTAACAAAGTTCGATTTCTCCTTTCAGATACCAATCTGGAGGAGTCCACTGGGAGACTATACCATTTACTTTGAGATAATCCAGAAACTCTCCATTCAAGTATTCACCACCTCGATCTAATCGAAGAATTATAATACTATGTTTGGTTGTTTCTCCACTTCATACTTATACTCTTTGAACTTTTCAAAGGCTTCAGACTTGTGTTTCATCAAACACATATCCGAATCTAGATCTATCATCTATGAAAGTAATGAAGTATGAAAATCCACCCTAGCAAATCTGCAGCCCTCTCTCCATGTCCACTAAATGGAGACTGCAGTGCCACTATAAAGTGAGATTTTCATCATCCCTTTTCTTTTATTAGTTTGTTCAATCTGAAGTAAATTATGTCAGATATATACAGACCATTATTTAAAGTACCACGTCCATAAAGAATATTATCTCTAAGAATAGAACATTCATTATTCTCAATAATAAATGAAAATCCAGCCAAGTCTAACATGGGAATAATATTCCTCACAATCGAGGGAACAAAATAACAATTATTTAAAACAATAGTCTTGCCCGTAGGCATATGTAAATGAAATGATTCTACATCTTCAGCAGCAACTCTTGCTCCATTTCCATCAGTAGAATCACCTCCTCGTCCTCAATCCTACTTCTCCTTGGTCCCTGCAACAAATTGCAGATTTGAGAACCACAGGCGGTATCTAATACCCAAGTAGAAATTTGATTTAATGACATATTCACTTCTATCATGAACATACCTGAATCAGAAGCGGTAGTCTCACTACCCTTCTTCTTCAATTCTGCAAGGTAAACCTTGCAGTTACTCTTCCAGTGCCCCACCTTGTTACAGTGAAAGCAAACAACTTTGCTCTTGGGGTCTTCAGCTTTTGGTGCAACCGGCGTTTTCTCACCTACTTTCTTCTTCTTGGAAGAGTTCCTCTTCCTTTTCTTAGGATTGGAACCTTCACCAATTAGAAGAACAGAACTCTTCTTAGGGGGAAAATTCGATTCCGCAGTCTTAAACATGTTGTGGAGTTCAGGCAGGCTGACATCCAACTTATTCATGTGAAAGTTCACAACAAACTGCGAGAACGAACTCGAAAGCGATTGCAAGACCAAGTCTTGGCTCAGCTCCCCATCCATGGGAAAACCAAGTTGTCCAAGACGTTCAATCAAATTGATCATCTTAAGTACATGGTCATTCACAGATGATCCCTCAGACATCCTACAACCGAACAACTCCTTCGATATCTCATATCGAGCTGTCCTCCCTGCCACATCATACAACTCTTGTAGATGCATGAGGATAGTGTGAACATCCATATGCTCATGTTGCTTCTGTAGCTCAATGTTCATGGAAGCTAGCATGATGCATTGTGCAACATTTGCATCATCTATCCACCTACGATACACAACATGTTCATCATTATGTGCATCACTAGCAGGTTCAGTAGGCTTAGGTGAGTCAATCACGTATTCCAGCTTCTCAATCCTGAGAACAATTCTCAAGTTTCAAAGCCAGTCAGCATAATTAGGACCAGTCAATTTGTGAGCATCTAGTATGCTCCTGAGTGATAGTGCAGACGACATAACGTATAAAGTAAATCTGTAAATGATAAACACATAACAACACTTAGCAAATAATCGATTTCATTTTAAAACACTATATGAATCGGGTCTTTATTCATAAGTGGCTCCCACTAGTTTTCCAAATTTATTCAACCCCCTACGTGAAAAATTAAGCATTCATAATGCTAGTGGGAATAGGGATCCTACATTCCATTACACAACCCGGTTGTGGCACGAAACGCCATGTAATATTCAATAGGCAGACAACTCTTGTCAATTACATCTAATGTTATTCCCTAATCAAACTTTAGCCTCTTGAATAATTGAGTCACGGCTGTGGCACGACAAACTCAATATTCTAAGTCAAGTCAAACCCAACATTCCGTACAATTAAATCAGTCTTCAAAGGCCCACGGCTGTGGCACGTAACGACCTTTAGATTCTTATTCAATGTACACATCTCTATGTAATAGACAAGTATTTCTTATTTCGAAATCAAAGCCCTCGGCTGTGGCACAAACGACAATGATTCAAAAATAAGAACTACTTTTCTATCATGTTGGAAGGCTATGACCGACACAAGCCCGTTGTGTCATTGGCCAATTACTACTTGATATTATTTAATTTTAGAGGGATTATATTACGTTACAATCATAATCATATTATAAAGAAATTCTTCCTTTTAAATTAAATATTTTAAATCAATAATCAATAATCAGATGATTCCCAGATCGGGTGGAGCATTGTCAAGAGGCGTCACTTAATAACCCTTTCTTACAGATAGAAATCTGTTGTTGACAGAATCATCCTTTCTCTCATATCGAAAATTCATATTCAATTACGTGTTTCATAAACACAAGAATCTCATTATTGTATTCATAATATTATTATTAAGGTTATGAAACAATTTCACTATACTAGGTTGTCTAACAAACGCCTTATGTTTATTTAAGTTCACATAAATCTATCATCGCATGATAAACTAAGCATATATCACATATATCAACATGAATAAACATCAAGGTAGGCATTTTACATCATCTAGCACATTAGTCTAAGCATTATACATCTCTATGTATTACATGAAGCATTTAAAATCAATTCAAGCGATCAAAAACAGCTTTAAAACACTTTATGGAATATAAACAGTTCAAAACTTTTATATAAACTAAAATTGATCACTCCATTAGATCCGTCTCGAAAAAACGAATCCAACGGTATATTGCACGCCTAAAACGGAGTTACGAAACTCCCAGAAAATCAATTTTAAAATCAACAGACGGGCTGTAACGCATTACAGGAACGCGTTACAAGACCTGTAACGCATTTCGGTGATGCGTTACACACCATTTAAGCCATTTAAGGGTGTAACACATTCCGTGAATGCGTCACAGGTATGTAACGCATTCCCAGAATGCGTTACACCTATTTTTTTTTTGTTTTTGCAGCAGCCGACAGCTTTTTTTTTTCTTCTCGGAAACCGCGCCTGACAGCCGTCTATCTCTGTCTTCATGCTTTTCCACAGGTGATACAGAACAGCAGATATATACTTTACATACATACTATCAAATTATATATATATATATAATTTATTTAATTACGAATTTAATTGATACAACTTCAAAAATTCATAATAAAAAATCTATACATCACAAAATTATGAAAAAAATACCCAGACGATCTACAACACTTGTAGAACCCAGATCAACATTCAAAATTATTCTGAGAAACGATTTCTCATCAGACAAAATTAATCCATGATATAACTTGTAAAAATCATAATTAATTCATACAAGCACATAAAATTCTGAAATTTTTACCACAGATCTATATGCATACAACCTATGCTCTGATACCATTGTTGGATTTTTAAATGCAGCGGGTGCATGGCAAAACACTTTTACACATATAAAATCCAAATAAAAGCATACAGATCATGAATAAAAATTCGAGGGATCGAATCTAACCTTTAAAAAATAATTCGGAGACAACGATCAGAGATCCTTAGCAGTTGCTCCATAAGTGTGAAGCACTCCACCGGTATCCACCAAGAAAACGATGTTAAGGAGGAGGAAGGAGGTGGAGAGAATTGGGTTTTCCGAACTTTTTGGGTTTTCGGGTTCTGAGGTTGGAATAAAATTAGGGTCTATAATAGTGTATTTATAGGCAAAATTTTCAGCTGAAATTTTCCCATAAATATTATTATTATTATCCCATTTATTATTCTCATTAATAATTAAAACACCTTTTAATTATTAATCCTTTTTCTAAACACTTTAGAAATAATTCTCTCTCTTGATTTAATTTCCAAAAATTAAATCCTTTAATTAATAATATTAAGAACTTTTCTTAATTAATTTATAATCAATTAAATCTCATTTAATCAATTATTAAATTTGCCAATTAATTATTTATTTCACAAATAAATAATTATTAGTCATTATTAATTAATTCCTCCACCATTAAATCATTCTTTTTTTATGGTGTGACCCTGTAGGTTCAATATTAAGCCGGTAGTAGAAATAAATAATAATAAAACTATTTTATCATTATTTATATAAATTCTCTAATTTATTAAATATGATTAATTAATTAATCACATTTATTCTACATCGTGAGTGATGCTTCTCAACATATCGCGACTATCCGGATAATATGAATTCACTGCTTAGAATACCAAGAACCTGTCAGTGAATAGTTACCGTACAATAAACTCCTTCTACCCTACAATGTCCCGATTAAATACAAGGCATGGATCTCGTATCAAGCCTATCTAATTTAATCACTTGCTTACCATTTACTATGCTAGGAGTTTCTAATTTGCATAGAACTACGCATAGTAAATGGTAAGCAAGTGATTGAATTAGATAGGCTTGACACGAGATCCATGCCTTGTATTTAATCGGGACATTGTAGGGTAGAAGGAGTTTATTGTACGGTAACTATTCACTGACAGGTTCTTGGTATTCTAAGCAGTGAATTCATATTATCCGGATAGTCGCGATATGTTGAGAAGCATCACTCACGATGTAGAATAAATGTGATTAATTAATTAATCATATTTAATAAATTAGAGAATTTATATAAATAATGATAAAATAGTTTTATTATTATTTATTTCTACTACCGGCTTAATATTGAACCTACAGGGTCACACCATAAAAAGAGAATGATTTAATGGTGGAGGAATTAATTAATAATGGCTAATAATTATTTATTTGTGAAATAAATAATTAATTGGAAAATTTAATAATTGATTAAATGAGATTTAATTGATTATAAATTAATTAAGAAAAGTTCTTAATATTATTAATTAAAGGATTTAATTTTTGGAAATTAAATCAAGAGAGAGAATTATTTCTAAAGTGTTTAGAAAAAGGATTAATGATTAAAAGGTGTTTTAATTATTAATGAGAATAATAAATGGGATAATAATAATAATATTTATGGGAAAATTTCAGCTGAAAACTTTGCTTATAAATACACTATTATAGACCCTAATTTTATTCCAACCTCAGAACCCGAAAACCCAAAAAGTTTGGAAAACCCAATACTCTCCACCTCCTTCCTCCTCCTTAACATCGTTTTCTTGGTGGATACTGGTGGAGTGCTTCACACTTGAGGAGCAACTGCTAAGGATCTCTGATCGTTGTCTCCGAATTATTTTTTAAAGGTTAGATTCGATCCCTCGAATTTTTATTCATGATCTGTATGCTTTTATTTGGATTTTATATGTGTAAAAGTGTTTTGCCATGCCCCGCTGTGTTTAAAAATCCAACATGAGGTACAACAAGATGATGTTAAATCCTACAAAGTGTGCTTTCGGAGTAGGATCGGGAAAGTTTTTGGGATTGATGGTCTTCAAGAGAAGAATTGAGGCAAACCCCAATAAAATAAAGGCAATCCTCGACATGGAACCACCAAAAACTATCAAAGATGTTCAAAAGCTCACTAGAAGGGTTACTGCGTTAGGACGATTCATCTCCAAGTCTGGGGACAAGTGTTTGTCATTTTTCAAGTCTCTAAAGAAGGTTAAGGATTTTGTATGGAGTGAGGAAAGCCAGAATGCATTCGAGGAATTAAAGAAATATATGGCCCAGGCCCCGTTGTTGGCCAAGCCATCTTTGAATGAAGTTTTATACTTGTACTTGGCCATTTCAGAGAGTACCTTGAGCGCTGTATTGGTTAAGGAGGAATTGAAACTCCAGAAACCCGTGTACTATGTCAGTAAAATTCTACATGAAGCTGAGTTGAATTATTCAACTATTGAGAAGTTTGCTTTAGCCTTGGTAATGGCTTCAAGAAAGTTACGTCCTTACTTTCAAGCTCATCAAATTGAGGTGCTAACAAATCAGCCCCTGAGAAATACCATTCATAGTCCCAAGGCTAGTGGGAGGTTAATCAAGTGGGCAATAGAGCTGGGAGAATTTGACATCAAGTACAAGCCACGAACGGCAATAAAAGCCCAGGCATTGGCTGACTTCATGGTGGAATGTACCATACCCAACCAAGAAGTCGGGGGTAGGAAGATATCACGCCTCAAGACAAGGAAGTTGATAAGGGGGACAAAGAAAAGGATGATAAGGAGAAAAAATATTAGGTTCTCTATTTTGATGGAGCATCAAAAACAAATTCAAGTGGAGCAGGTTTGGTTTTACAAAGCTCTGACGGGTTCTTGATTAAGTATGCCATGAAGTTAGACTTCCCGATCATAAACAATGAGGCAGAATATGAAGCTCTGATAGCTGGCCTTGTCCTAGAAGGGAAACTGAGAGTCAAGAATTTGAAGGTTTGTGAAGACTCGAAGTTGGTCATATCCCAAGTGAAGGGAGAGTTTGAGGCAAGGGATGACATGATGGCTAAATATGTCCGCCTAGTAAGGGCTGTGATGACCCAATTCGATGAATGCCATGTTGAGCACATTCCAAGGAAGGAAAACGCTAAGGCAGATGCCTTATCAAAGTTTGCTTCATCTGAGATAGAGGAAAGTTCAGGAAGTATATACTTCCGCGTTCTGAAGACACGGAGCATTGATGTTAAGCTTGTAGCTCCTATAGGTCTGGGGACGCCATGGATAGATCCCATTAAGACTCATATTCGAACCAGTTGGTTTCCAAATGATGCTATCGAAGCACGGAAATTGGTTGTTCTAGCATTAAGATACTCCTTGATATATGGGATTTTGTATAAAAGATCTTATGTAGTTCCTTACCTCAGATGTCTCACGCCCGATGAGGCACGCTTGGCTCTTGAAGAAGTGCATGAAGGTATCTGTGGGCAACACTTGGGGGGCAGAGCAGTAGCTCATAAGGTAACCTGTTTAGGATTCTATTGGCCAGAAATGATGGTTGATGCCAAATAGTATGTGAAAAAGTGTGACCGCTGTCAGAAGCATGCACCTGTCGTTAGACAACCCGTCGAGATGATGACCTCCATCAACTCACCCATTCCCTTTGCTATGTGGGGAATGAATATACTTGGGCCTTTCCCCATGGCCACAACATAAAAGAAGTTCCTGATTGTAGCCATTGATTATTTTACTTATACTTGGGCCTTTCCCCATGGCCACAACACAAAAGAAGTTCCTAATTGTAGCCATTGATTATTTTACTTAGTGGATTGAAACCAAGCCTTTGGCCAAGATCACAACTAAGCAAGTTGCACAATTCCTGTGAGAAAATATCATGTGCCGGTATGGAATTCCCTGTATCCTAGTTACTGACAATGGAACACGGTTCAACAATGAGGAATTCAAAAAGTATTGTGAGGATAATGAAATTGAATTACGATTCACCTCTGTGGCTCACCCACAAACCAATGGGTAAGCGGAAGTGGCGAATCGAATAATCCCGGATGGACTGAAGAAGAGAATCGAGAAGTCGAGGAATAATTGGGTGGATGAAATACTCCCAATACTATGGGCCTATAGGACTACCTGTAGAGTCATAACTGGAGCAACTCCCTTCATTTTAGCATATGGGGAAGAAGCAGTTGTTCCTGTAGAGATATCACATTCCTCCCCTAGGATACAAGCTTTCATCGCTGAGGAAAATGAGGAAGGGCAAAGGTTAGCCCTGGAGCTAATTGATGAAGTGCGAGATGAGGCACATGCGAAGGTAATGGAATATCAGAAAAAGGCTTTGTTCTACTATAACCTAAGGGTTAAAGAAAGGTTCTTCAAACAGGGTGACTTAGTCTTAAGGAAGGTGGATGCTTCTTGTGTAGGGCAGAAGGGGAAGCTTGCCCCAAATTGGGAAGGGACATACAAGGTCAAGAGTGTTCAGGGTAGAGGAACCTACAAGCTTGAGACTATGGATGGTTTTGAAGTCCCGAGAACTTGGCATGCACAAAACCTGAAGATTTACTATGTGTAAAGCGTTTGAGCACGATTCTCACTTGTCAAGATGACAAGTAGGTTGAAAATCACCTTGAATCTTTGCTTTCTTAGGATTTACATGTTTTATTTTGAGGTTTATTACAACTTGTGTAAGGGATGAATCCCAACAATTTATGAAATTCACAAAGTTTTCAAAATATGTTTTGAATTCCAGTAACAAGACAAGTAAACTAAATGCAAGAGATGAAAGCATAAAGTTCGATAAATAAAATAAGTTCAAATAAATAATACAAAGTTTGATAAGCCAAGTCTCTAAGACAAGATATAATAGATAAGCCACGCAGGGATGGAAAAGCTCTAAGGAGCAGAGGTACCCTCGGCATCCATATCATCATCTCCTCCACTCTCGCTGAAAGTCTCAGTCGTCTCGGAGGAGGAAGAGCAATCATCCGCAGCAGGCCTCGAAGATGACTCGGGAGGAGAAAGAAGCGGGTCCTAAGGGATACGATCCGAGACAACTACTCGGGTACGAAACCTCTACAACAAAGCCTCGTCATCAGGGAAGACATAGTCCGCCGGGTTAATATCAGGACAAGCCTCGTTCACGGTCCCAAGGGCAGTGTCCCAGCCAGTCCTAAAAAACCCAGTGAAGACTGAGTCATCCCTCACCCTCATGGACTGGGTAAACTCCTCCGAGTCCAAATATTTATCAATCGCCTTATCTTTCTCCGCCCTTAGCGCCACCAGCTTAGCGTTGGACTCTCCGAGCTCTTCCTCCTTACGCTTCAGCTTCCGCTCTAAAGCGGCGTACTTCTTCTGCTGATTCCTGAGGGCGTTATCTGCCTTATCCGAAGCCCTTTTCCAGGATTCAGCTTGCCTCACAGCGCCTTGGAAGTAGGCGTTAGACTGAAATGAAACAATAAACAGAAATATAAGGAAAGAGAATGCTACAAGTAAAAAAGAGTACAAACGTAAGAAATAGTCATATCGAGGCTAAGGACTGAGCTCCCATGAGCTTTATCCTCTCCAAGTCAGGAGTAGCCACCACATCGGTGAAGTCCTTGGGAGTTATATCGTGGTAAGACCAATCCTAGGCGTGCTTCATGGATCCAACCACGGTATCCACTCGGCGGAATCCCCAGAGAGGCTGAAAGGCGCCCGTAGCAGCAGAGACAGGAGCAGCAGCTGAGACAGGAGCAGCAACAGTAATAGGGGCATTGTGGCCCTCAGTTCCCTTAGCTGGAACCTCTACCATGGGCTCCTTGTGCTTCCGTAGGAATCTAGGCTCCGTAGCCTTTCCTCGAGTATCCAGACCCGCAAGGCGAGCCTTCTTCATCATGGCAGTCTCTTCAACAAGAGGCACATTATCCTCGTTGATTTCCTTAGCAGCTGCAAAACAAGAGAAAAAACAAAATAAGTGGTGTCAATAATGCATTAAAGAAAGTAAAAATGAGAAGGGAAGAAAAATACCCTGTTAAGAAATAGAGGATAGCCCCACGTAGATGAGGGAGAACTCCTCTAAAAGAGTCCAGCTGATAGTGGCATCGTCATCCCGAGTAAGCTCATCATAAATGATAGTTTCCTCGGGGGTTAAGTGAATGGATTTGAGGCTACCGTCACTAACCTTCCCGAAGGAAGATCTGAAGAGGATGCCCCAGTCACCATTCTCCCACCTTAACCCGACAAAACTATTCCTCCAATTTTGGTTATTGTCGGGAATGGATGCGCTGTTAAAAATGTGCTTACACTTGGGCCTTTGTTTTACGTAGACCCAACCACAATTACCAGAAGAACTTTTGTAACATTGAAAAACCTTCCTAAAAACAGCTATAGATAAGGGAAAACCTCCCCTAAGACAAAAAACATGAAACATAAAATATTCCTCCAAGCGTTTGGAGGAAGTTAACATGGGTTAATTTGCAAATCAGCTAGGAGGTGGGGAATGAAGGGATGAAAAGGGAACCTAAGCCCAGCATCGAGGGCATCCGTGTAAATAAAAAGACTATCGGGTTTCGAGTGGCAAGTACGGTCACCACCAGAAACTGGAACTAACCAAAGGGGAGGATGAACATTATAATGTGCATTTAACTTATCATAATCTGTATTATGCCATGTGTTGCAATGATTAAAAGAATTGAGATGTGCAGTGGAGGGATATTCGTCCTCCCTAGTATTAATCATATCTATCAAAGACATGTAAGAAGAATGGATCTCAACATCCTTACCTCATTTTTAAGCCGAGGCTAACTTGGCCGCTCTTTCGGAATTCTTATCAACCATTGATGGAGGTTGAAGGAAACCTTGAAACCTTGGAAAGAAGGAGGCCGAAAAAGGCTTGGATATGGTCGGAAAACTCTTAGAGAAGGAAGAATGTTGAGAGTGTTGAGAGAAGAGGAAGGAGTTTGAGAAATGAGTGAAATGGGAAGTGTGAGGAAATCACTCTCTCATCCCACTCTTATATAGGCACAAAGAAGGCTAATTGGGCCCAGAAAAGCCCATTTGGAACCAGGAAAAGAATATTCTGGAATGTTCTAGTAGATTTTGGAAAAATCCAAGTAAATCCTAGAAACAAATTAAAGATTCTAGAAAAATCTGGAGTTTGGGCTTAAAAAGAAGGCCCAACCCAAACTTTATTGGGCCTAGGGGTAAGAAAAGCCCAGAGTAAAAGCCTAGTTCAGGAAAAATAATGAAATTAAATCTTGTTGGGCTTGGAAATAAACAAAGCCCAGAAAAAGGGCCCAGGAAATTGAAATTAAAGGCCGAAAGAGACAAAGAGGCCCAGGAAAATAGGGACAAAAAATTGTTGTTTTCTGACCTAATTCGACTAGGATTAACACTATGTTTTTGGTCGAATGGTCTAGGTCGAAATTACCTTCGACCAGGGCTAGAAGGGGAGTATAATTCGGTCAAAACAAAAATCCTGACAAAAAATTTCTACTCGAAAAAAAATCTTGATCGAAAAATCGACCGGGAATTGAGGTCGAACACTTTCCCTCGATGTTGACTTTGACCTGGGCTTAAAAGAGGGCAAATGTTAGGAATATGTGTATTAGTTTAATGATAAGTTAAACAAAACACTTAAGTAGAAATCTAGTATTTGTAGCCTCAACGGATAAGACCATCTTGGCTATCCGTTGATGGAGTAGCTTTACTTAGAAATAAGTTTAGTAATGTAGAATATTTCAGTCTCTGCATTTAAGTTATAATTCTTAGAAGTTGTGGGAAATTATAAGTAATGTTGACTATTAGTGGATATGCAAATAGGAGGGCTAATTGTAAATATTTCATGCCTTGTAATTTTGTATAAATGAAGTAGTATCAACTGATAGATTAAAGGCCTTCAACGGATGAAAAACAAAGCTTCAACGGATAACATCCATCAACGGGTGAGTGCATCAACGGATAAAGCTTCAACTGCTAAAGCATCAACGGATGAAGCCATCAACGGATGAAGCCATCAACGGATGAAAGCTTCAACGGATGCTCAGTTCAATAGCAGTTGATAGTGACAATTCATAAGCTGACAGAAGCACATGGGTTGATAGAGACAATTGAAATATGGTAGCCTCTTAGAGGAATCAAGAAAAAGCAGCATTTCCATTCTGGTGCAAACAAGGAAGTATTTAAAGATTCACAGATTATCTTAGATTGCATTGGATAGAGAAATGAAGAAGAAACATGTGAAGAACTATTTTATAATTGTATTTTATCTTTGTCTTCACTTGTAAACTTGGTGATATATAAACCAAGTTGCAGCTAGTAATTAGATGTGAATTTTCCAGAGCTGTTTAGAAAAACATAAAGAGAAAATCATCTAGTTTGTACTAGGAAGCAGCTGTGATCAATTTTTTGCATCACAGATTTTATGAAATACACATCTCTGGTGGAACAACAAATCCACCATAAAAGTTTTTTAAAGCCTTTGTGTTCTTTACATTTGTGTCTTGAATATACATCTGTCTGCACCTGCTCAAAGCAATTCACACACAATTGTTCATCATACCCTTAGCTTTTGAAACTGCTCAAAACTTGAAAAAGTTTTGAGATTTACATTCAACCCCCCTTCTATAAATCTTATTGTTAGTTCCTTGGGAATAACAATTGGTATCAGAGCAAGCTCTTGACATACAAAGAGTTTAAAGATCTATTCTACTAACATCATGATTAAGAAGGATATTGGAGTGAAGATTCCAATCTTGGAAAGAGATAATTATCATCACTGGAAAGTGAAGATGCATCCACATCTTCTCTCTCAAGATGAAAGCTACATCAACTGCATTGAGAATGGTCCTCACATCCCTCACAAAGTGGCCATAGCTGCCACTGCCACAGTTGCTGTTGGACAGTCTATTCCCAAGCCAAAAGAAGAATGGACTGATGAAGATATTGAAGAGGTTCACAAGGACAAGAAGGCCATGAACATTCTGTTTAATGGCCTAGACAAAGATATGTTTGATAATGTCATTAACAGCCAAACTGCTAAGGAAAGTTGGGATACTGTGCAACTTATCTATGAAGGTACTGAACAAGTTAGAAAACAAAATGCAGCTTCTCATTCAACAATATGAATATTTTCATTCTGAAGAAGGAGAATCATTGAATGATACCTTCAATAGATTTCAGAAACTGTTGAATGGATTGAAGCTGTATGGCAGAGTGTACCAAGTCAAGGATTCCAACTTAAAATTTCTGAGGTCTCTACGAAAGGAATGGAAGCCTATGACTATTTCACTAAGGAATTCTCAAGATTATAAGGACTTCACACTTGAAAGATTATATGGAATTTTGAAGACCTATGAACTTGAGATGGAGCAAGATGAGCTGTTGGAAAAGGGAAAGAGAAAAGGTGGATCAGTTGCACTTGTAGCTGAAAATGAGAGAACTGAAGCCAGGAATGAAGAAAAGACAATGCCAAGTCTCAAAATTGGCACAAGCAAATCAGAATTAAGCAAGGGAAAGGAGCAAGCAGCTAAGGTTGAAGACAATTCCAGTCAAGATGACTCTGATTATGTTGATGAACATCTAGCTTTTCTGTCCAGAAGGTTTACAAAGATAAAATTCAAGAAAAACATTAGAGCCACTAATCTAAACAAGAACATGGTTGACAAATCAAAGTTCAAGTGTTATAACTGTGGCATAAGTGGACACTTTGCAAGTGAGTGCAGAAAGTCAACTTCTGAAAAGAAGAAATTTGAGCAAGTGGATTACAAAAAGAAATACTTTGAATTGCTCAAACAAAAGGAAAGGGCTTTTCTAACTCAAAAAAATGACTGGGCAGCTGATGGAGCCAATGAAGATGATGATATGGAGTATGTCAACTTAGCCCTGATGGCTAATTCTGATGAAAATGAAACTAGTTCATCAAGCAACCAGGTAATTACTACTGACCTCTCTCAGCTTTCTAAAAATGAATGCAATGAAGCTATAAATGATATGTCCAATGAATTATATCATTTATGTGTTTCCCTTAAATCACTGGCTAAAGAGAACACAAGAATTAAAGAGAATAATTGTTTTTAAGTGATACGAATGCTGTGTTAGAGGGTAAGGTAATTGAGCTTGAAAAGATTAAAATTAAATGCTTATCTGTTGAGAGTGAACTAGAAGAGTCTGTTAAGAAAGTAGAAGTTCTTTCTAGGCAATTAGAACGTGAGCAAGAGGTAATCAAGGCCTGGAAAACATCTAGGGATGTTAGTGCTCAAATTGTCAAGGTTCAAGGAATTGAATCACTCTGTGAGAATGCCTGGAACAAAACAAAAAGGAAATAGAATTAATTGATGGACTGTCAACGGATGTAGAATCAACGGATGATGAAAGTCATCCGTTGAAGGAAGAAAAAGAGCATCCGTTGAAGGCTCATCAATTGAAACAGGCAAATGATTCTAAAAGGAATAATTTGAAAAATCTCACTAAGAAGTTTGGTTCAACTTCCAAGAACTTTGTCAAAGAAGAAGCTAGCACATCCAAAGATGCCAATAAGGTGAACATAGGACACATGACTTTAGATCAGTTGAAAAATAGGCTTAAGTTGGTTGAGGATAAAAAGGAAACTAAAAGAAAATCTAATAGAAATGGGAAGGTAGGGATTAACAAACACAACAATTACACACCTGATAAGTATGCTCCTAGAAAAAGTTGTGTGCATTGTAGTAGTGTTAAGCATCTATCTACTAACTACAAATCTGTTAAGAATGCTCCCATGCCTTTAACTCCTTCCATGCCTAACATGTCTATGTCACCACTGCATGCTATGCCTGTTATGTCTCAACGGAATCCACATGCACATTTTGCAAACATGCCATATGTAAATAATCCTTATTTTGCTGCATTTAGTATGCCTCAAATGCCATACAACATGCATATGTGGAATAATATGTTTGCACAATCTATGCCTTATCAAATTCAATCAAATGTGCTAAATGATTCTGTGACTAATCCTACACTTCAACCAACTACATCTGAGATCAAGGTTGACTCAAAGTTACCTAAGTCAAAAGGTGCAGGAAGTGTGAAGTCTAGGAAAAAGACTAACAAGGCTGGACCCAAGGAAACTTGGGTACCAAAATCAACTTGATTTGATTTTATTGTGTGCAGGGAAAAAGAAGGAATCTATGGTACTTGGACAGTGGTTGTTCAAGGCACATGAAAGGAGATTTCACCCTGCTCACAGAGTTCAAGGAGAGAGCTGGCCCTAGCATAACCTTTGGAGATGATAGCAAAGGGTTCACTATGGGATATGGCTTGATTTCAAAGGAAAATGTCATCATTGATGAAGTTACATTAGTTGATGGTCTCAAACACAATCTATTGAGCATCAGTCAACTATGTGACAGAGGGAATACTGTTTCCTTCAATTCTGAAGCATGTATTGTCACAAGTAAGAAGGACAACAAAGTGGTTCTAACTGGAGTTAGAAAAGGGAATGTGGACTTGGCTGACTTCAACTCTACAGATGCAGAATCAATTACTTGTCTTTTCAGCAAAGCAAGTCAAGATGAAAGTTGGCAATGGCACAAGAAGCTGTCCCATTTGAATTTCAAGACAATGAATGATCTAGTCAAAAAGGACTTAGTTAGAGGAATGCCTCTAGTGGAATTCTCAAGGGATGGACTGTGTGATGCTTGTCAGAAAGGAAAGCAAAAGAGAGCTTCATTCAGTAAGAAGCTTGAATCAACAATTGACGAACCATTACAATTGCTACACTGGATCTTTTTGGACCAGTCAATGTATTGTCAATTTCAAGGAAAAGATATTGCCTAGTGATTGTAGATGATTTCTCAAAGTTTTCATGGACCTATTTTCTTGGATCAAAGGATGAAGCTAGTGAAATCATTATCAATCATATCAAGCAAGTCAACAACCATCCAGATTTCAAAGTAAGGAATATCAAGAGTGACAATGAAACTGAGTTCAAGAATACTACCATGAGGTTGTTCTGTGAAGAAAATGGGATCATGCATGAGTTCTCAGCTCCAAGTAATCCACAACAAAATGGTGTGGTGGAAAGGAAGAACAGATCACTAATTGAAGCTGCAAGAACAATGTTTGAAGAGTCAAAATTCCCAACATATTTTTGGGCTGAGGCTGTTAACTGTGCATGTTACACTCAGAATATTTCTCTGATCAATCAGGCAAAAGGCATGACTCCCTATCAATTGTTCAAGAGAAGAAAACCAACCTTAAACTTATTTCATGTCTTTGGTTGCAAATGCTACATTCTAAGGAACCAACCTGATCACAAAGGCAAGTTTGATGCAAAGGCTGATGAAGGGATATTTGTTGGTTATTCTACTGGAAAATCATATAGGGTTTACAATCTAAGAACCAACATTATTATGGAATCTGTGCATGTTGTGTTCGATGATAAAAAGATTGATGGACTAACAGATGAGGGAAATCATGAAGGACTCAAATTTGACAACATTGAGATATATTGTGATGATAGTGAAGATGAGAATGATGGAGAGACACTTCAAAAAGGATTCAATATCTGTCTTTGGATAATGCACAAAATGTTGCATCAGTTGAAAGTCATAATTCAGCATACGTTGACAGAAGTAATGCAGCATCCATTGAAAGACAAAGTGCATCATCCGTTGAAGTACATAATGGAGCATCCGATGATCATAATTCATCAACGGATAATCAATTTACATCATCAGTTGATAGAACTCCCAGTTCCTCACAAAGGACCAATAACACAGGGGGAGTTTCAACCAATCAATACTCTATCTCACATCATGACAATACTGAGGCAACCTCGTCTAGAGCTAAAATCTACCACCTCAAAGGAAATGGACCAAGAATCATCCTTTTGAACTAATAATTGGTGATGCAACATCTAAGGTGAAAACTAGAAGGGATACTTAAGATGAATGTCTATACAGTAGTTTTCTATCACAGGAGGAACCTAAGAGAGTGGAAGAAGCTCTATTGGATCCAGATTGAATTTTAGCAATGCAAGAGGAGCTAAACCAATTTGAAAGGAACAAAGTATGGAAGCTGGTACCCAATCCAAAGAACACGAGTTCTATTGACACAAAATGGGTATTCAGAAACAAGATGGATAAATTGGCATTGTCATAAGGAATAAAGCTAGATTGGTTGCCAAAGGCTACTCTCAACAAGAGACAATAGATTTTGATGAGACATTTGCTCCTGTTGCAAGACTTGAAGCCATCAGAATTTTTCTAACCTATGCAGCCCATGCCAATTTCAAAGTCTATCAAATGGATGTCAAGTGTGCATTTCTGAATGGAGAATTGGAGGAAGAAGTTTATGTGAGCCAACCTCCAGGGTTTGAAGATCCAAATTTTCCAAACCATGTGTATTATCTATTGAAAGCACTCTATGGACTAAAGCAAGCACCTAGAGCCTGGTGTGAGACTTTGTCAAAATTTCTCCTAGATAATTACTTCACAAGAGGTACTGTTGACAAAACTCTTTTATTTAGAAATGTTAATGGCTCTACAATACTTGTTCAAATTTATGTAGATGATATTATATTTGGTTCTACAGATGATAAACTTTGTAAAAAGTTTGCTAAGTTAATGCAAAGTAAATATGAAATGAGCATGATGGGAGAGCTAACTTATTTTCTTGGATTACAAGTTAAACAAGTTAGTGGTGGAATTTTCATTAGTCAAACTAAATATATTTATGATCTTTTAAAGAAGTTTGACTTAATGGAATGTTCATCTGCAAAAACTCCCATGGCCACTGCCACTAAGCTAGAATTAAACAAGGCTGAAAAGTCTGTGGACATTACAAGCTATAGAGGCATGGTTGGTTCACTTCTATATTTAACTACCACTAGACCTGATATAATATTTTCTACATGTCTTTGTGCTAGATTTCAAGATGATCCTAAAGAATCTCACTTAGTTGCTATTAAGAGAATTTTCAGATATCTCAAAGGGACTCCAAATCTAGGAATTTGGTACTCTAGAGAGTCTGGTTTTGATCTAATTGGCTACTCAGATGCAGATTATGCAGGTTGCAAAATAGACAGGAAAAGTACAACTGGCACCTGTCAATTTCTAGGGAATAAGCTTGTGTCATGGTTCAGTAAGAAGCAAAATTCTGTTTCTACATCAACAGCTGAAGCTGAGTACATTGCTGCTGGTAGTTGCTGTGCACAGATATTATGGATGAGGAATCAACTATTTGACTATGGGCTAAATGTTGACAAAATTCCAATATTCTGTGACAACACAAGTGCCATTGCCATTACTGAAAATCCAGTGCAACATTTAAGAACCAAGCACATTGACATCAAGTACCACTTTATAAGGGAACATGTGATGAATGGTACAGTGGAACTTCATTTTGTTCCAAGTGAAAAATAGATTGCAGACATATTTACCAAGCCATTTTATGAATCAACATCCACAAGATTAGTAAGTGAGCTAGTTATGCTTAATTATTCCTAAATTCTTGTTCTAATTGTAATTTGTTTTGTAGCCAGAAATGAATTTGTTATAAGAACAAAGTTGGCTTTAAGTAAAGTTTATTCTGTCAATGGATATTCCCTATCCGTTGAAAGTCAAAATTGTTCTATTAACGGATATCCAATATCCGTTAAAAGAAAAATATATTTCTGGTAATTTTATCCTTCAACGGATAAAACTGTGTTAATCTTCAATGGATAATTATTTACCTCATCCGTTGAAGTGTCACATCAGCCATTTTGAGTGAGTCACAGCCGTTGATTCTATTTGCTTAACCGTTGATACATATATATATATATATACAAAGTTGTATGTATTTGTATTAAAGGCAGTTTTTAGAATACTTACAGTTTATCTTTCATTCTCAAACGGCTGTAATTCACTTAAAAATATTGTTTAATCATTCTCTTTATGTTTTAATTTGAGAAAGTATAAAAGCCCCTTTGAATTCTTATTTTCACTTTACGCTTTCTTGCAATTTTCAAAAGCTTTTACTCTCTTTCTCTCCCAAAACTCTCAATCTTTCTCTGCAACTTCTACCCACAACAATGGCACCAGTAGTTAAGATAATGTCCCAATCTGGATTTGTCTATGAGAAAAACAATTTCGTAGCTTTGGTGGAAAAGAATGAAGCCCATTCAGATTATCACAAGATGATGGACTTCATCAAAAACTGTAAACTGAGCTATGCAATGCTGGAAGCCCCAATGATTTACTGTGAGGTAGTTGAGGAAATATGGACAACTTCTGAGTTCAATCCCACTGATATGACCATTTCTTTCTCTCTCAAAGGTAAGGATTACTGTATTAACTGTGATGATATACAGTCCTGTTTTAAATTATCTGAAAACAATGCCATGATACCACACACTGATAATGATGTATCTAGCATGTTAGATTCCATAGGCTATTCCTTTGATTCTGCTAGTTTAGGCAGTATTAGGAGAAAAGGCCTTAGGAAAGAATAGAGTTTTCTTGGTGATGCCTTTATCAAGGTTTTCTCTGGGAAAATTAGTAACTTTGATGCAATAACTTCATCTCTTGTTAATATGCTCTATATGCTGGTTTCTGATAGGTACTTTAATTTTAGCAATTATGTTATGCTAGAATTGGGTACTAGGTTAGGTAACAAGGCTAATAGACCTCATAACATCTACTATGCTAGATTCTTTATGTTATTGGCTAACCATGTTGCTGAAGGTTTGGTCATAACTAATGAGAGTAATAAACTCAAATGTTGGGCACAAGAGAAGAGGGTCCTTGCAGACCTTTTGAGAATTAACCTCAATAATCAGGTGCCATTGGTATACTTACCAATCATGAATGCACCTCAGGTAAGTGAGGTAAATACTTCTTCAACTCTTACTTCTTCCAACCCCATCACTTCTTTGCCTTCAAGTATGGCCATGGGATCTGTGTCAATGCCCTAACAGATTCCTACCAAGGCCACCAAACCTAAAATTTCAAAACCCAAGTCAAAGAAAGCCACATCTGTTGTCTCTCAAAAGACAACAGTTGTAACACCTACCATGAACCTTGAGGGAGTGAACAGGGTGTTAGTGGTGAGGGGAGGGGTGAACATCAAGAAAACCCCCAGAATAAGGTAGGAGAGGTAAGTGGTACCCAAGCTAGCCAAGCCATAGTTTCTCAAAAGACTGTGGTGGTTGAAAAGGATTCAACTTATCCCTAGTTGCATCCTCCCAAAAGTGTGCAGCTATTGAAAATAGTCCCCAACCAGGGACACAAAACAAAAGAGGGAGGGACACTGAAGCTACACACTCACCTGTAAAAGCCTTCACAAGAAGAAAGAGGGTCAAAACCCTAGTTTCCACACAGGGTGCACACACTGCACAGATACAACCACCTATATCTATGCCTTCTCAAATTCATCTTGATGTGACTCCAACAAATGTGGAGTCACAACCCCATTCTCTCAAAATTGACACACATCAATCACCAAAGTCTTCATCACCATCTCTGGATGTGGACATGATATTCAAATCAATTCCTGATTCTCCCTCTTTACAACTGAGGGAGGAGCCCCACTCAAATACTGGTGATCATCATCTTTTAGATGATTTGTTGGATCATCAGCCAATTCTTTCAGACTTAGTTGAAGAATCTGTGTCACCTAAATTAAAATCAATCCACACAGATTCAACATTTATGTCACTTTCAATTTCTACTTCTTTTTCTTCTTCAACGGATATTCCTCATCCGTTGACAAGTGGTTGTTCTTCAACGGATAAGCTTAACAGCAATTATTCGTTGATACCATACATAGTTCAAGGAAAAATAAATAGGACTAAAGTTAAGAAATAAATAGAAAGTTACACCTGACTGATCTTCAAGTGGACTGCATTTCAATTTCCCTGAAGTCATTTCCCTACCATTATCCTAAGATCATAAGCTTCTCGCCCATTTATGCTGCCAATCGTATGTTCCCCCGTGGTTATAAGTTTTCCATCACTTGTATCGAGTGTATTCATAAATTCGTTTTTAGGATGATGCCATCTTGTTGGAATTTTCTAATTCGCATGTTATTGTTGTAACTCTTCGACACTTGTTGTAGGTATAAGGTTGTTGGTATTTTTTTCATGTCACGATATTTGTAGATTGTATCCAAGTCATTGACGAGTTTCTTACTGTTGTCATCTTCTGTCAATCGGTCATAGGATTAAGTTTGTTCATTTTCTAAACATCTTTCTAATAATGGTGTAGTTGACTTCATTCTTAGCACAACTATTTTGTCTTTGTCGATAGATTGAATGTTATTCGTTAAGTAATCTTTGAACTGTTGTATTCAAGTTGTCATGTATTGCATCTTTCCTGATTTCGTCTAAGGTGTCATCTCTCTCAATTGTTGGTTTGGAGAAGTCTATAATCAAAATGTTGAACATTTTGAGACGTCTCAATGTTTTCCATATTCCAGCTAAGGCTTCAAATTGTATGTCCGAACTCTCTTGGAACTCGTCGTATGTCGAATACATGAAATTCAACTTGTAGAAAATTGAAAATTTTAATTAAGCTAGCTTCTTCCCAACTTTTGTTCTTCACATTTAGTGAAATGATTCATATTCCGTGAAGGATCGTGACTATATATTATCAACTTTTTGGTTTCTTGTGGTTCTCAAGCGGATTTTCAATGTGTCGTACATGTCCTTATGTTTGTCTCCTTAAAGTCATGACATATAGAGTATGTTTTGCTATCCCCTTGTGCCAATTTTAAGATAGGTCACAATCATGTCTATTGATATTTGCATCTATCATGTATTGCTTTACTTTTCTGTTCAGTTGTGTCAAAAGACTTGAATTGAAATCAGCCACAAAATTATCAGGGCTTGTGAGATCATATTTGTCAAGTATACCTTAAATTATGTGAAGGCTTCTTCATGTTTCTCCATTCAAGGGAATCTTTTATTCTGTTATAGTACGTTGTGGAACAATCCACATCTATCTAATGAATTTGTTCCAAGTTAGTCAGCATGTCGATATTTGAACGTCTTTGAATGATGTGGTTTATATGCACTATTTAGCTTAGATGGCATGAAAAACTGAACATGAACATTTTTATTTGCTTTAGTTGAAGACTTCTTTTAGCGTGAAGGTGGGGCTAGTCATTTAGGAGGTGGCGTCTCTCTCTTGTCGTACTCGTCCTCTTGTCTCAACATGTTCTCTGTCATATATCATTTCTTTACAAGTACTTTGCATTTCTCTCCTTAATGTTGCGCATTCATGTGTCTTATGTTCATAGTCATCTTGAAGGTAATACTATAGTTATATAACGACTCGTATATTTTTATTATCTAAATGTGTAATTATTGAGTAATTAAATAAATAAAATATATATATGAGTTTCGTCAACAGTTAATTGCTTTGTTATTATGTATATGTGATTACTAGTGTATGGGATTGAATTGTGTGGTTAATTAATGAGTTGTATGATTTTGTTTCGCTGATAAATGTGATTTTATTGCAGTTTTATGTCCATAAATATTTGAATTGTTTCTAAAATTGGTTTGATAATTTTATAATCTCAATAATTATTCTTATGACTTTATAAAATTGAAAAATCAATATTTCACTAGATATTTATTTATTTATTTATTTATTTTTAATGATTTTCTAATTGTGTTTATTTATAAAATCCATATTTAATTTCGGAAATCATCAAAAATCAAGAAATTTATATTTTATTAAGTTTGTATTATTCTGAGAATTTTAAAATTATTTTGAAAATTTTCGGGATTTCTTTCACCGCGCGTCGTTTCGTTTAATTGTTAAAAGTGGTATAAAATTGTGTTCCAAAAGATATTTTTAAATTCTGATATTTATGTTTTTGTAAACTCTGGGATATTTACAATATTTTAAAACTATTTTCGTAACTTTTGGAGATTATTTTATGTGCACCTCGACCCGATAATCTCGAATTTCAAGGCAACAAGCGGTCTTTAAATCTTCCTAATTATACCAAAAACAACGTGTCAGTCTATTACTATTGCACGGCCACGTGTTTCATTGTAAAGGAGAGAAAAAATAAAATAAACAAAAAAAGGGGTTCCCCTTTTCCTTTTGTTCCTCGGCTGTGTTGTGTCTCTCTCTCTTGTCTCGATTCTCCTCCTCACTTCGTTCTTCTTCCTGTTGCTCATTTCCGGTCGCTTCTTTTCGGCCTATCTCCGGTGAGCCGCCGCTTATGCTTGGCTTGGCTGTTTATTTTGTTGCATATATATATATGTATATCTACCTTGTGTATATATGTGTGTGATATGTATTGTGACTGTGTGTGTGTGTGCGTGTGGGTGTTGTGTGTGGTGTGGCTGTATCTTTTCCGGCCATCTCTGTGTTTTTCTGGTGGTTTGCTGCGGTTCTGTGGTGGCACGTGATGCCCTGTTCTGTTACTTGCATTTGGTTCGATTGGTTTGAATTAATTCGTATTATTTGATTAATTTTAGGGAATTTTGATTAAAGTACGTGATATAAATAATTTCGTGCTATTAATTTTAGTCGAATAAATCGGTGTAATTTATTTGGAAACCCGTAGCATAACGGGCACCAATAAATTGTACCTCCGTTGACGATGAACTTCGGTGAGTCAACGGTCAACGGTGATGACGTTGCTCTGAGTCCTAAATTTTATAAATAAATAAAATGACTTATGTAAAATATTTTCGGACTTAAATAATTAATTACGAATTGTGTTGTAGTGTAAGTTGTATGAAAATGGTGGAATTAATATTATGGATTGTTGTGATTGTTGACATCGGATTTGCTTCGACGGGTTAGCCGATAAATAAAGGAGGTGCTGCCCAATTTCGGAGAAATCGAACTACGGAAGTGCGGGAGCGTATCTAGTAATTATCGGGATGTTAAATGAGTATATATAAACATATATATTTGTTTTATACGAAATCTGATTGTATGTTGTGGTGAACTGTTTTTCCAAAAGTAATAACCCTAATTTTGTAAAATGACGAGTATATGTATTTTTCTGGAACTGAACACCGAACCTATTTTTGAGAACATGAACCCTAATTGTTCCGTGTGTTGTTATAATATGAATAATTACGAGTCGGGATTGTTATCGTTTGTGTAACGACCGAGGAATTACGCTTGTATTATATTATACTAATGATAAATTATGTGTATTATTATGTGATTAAATGTGTCATTAAACCCTAACTGCTATGTGTTACGTGTTGTTTGTTCTGATCCAAACGTGTTTTGGATATTTATTGAGTGTTCTATCGTCAGTTATATATATTATATCAAAACCTGTACAGCTCAAAACTATGTTTTAAAAGCCCGTATTTCAAACAAAATCATTGGCCCTATTTTTTCAAAAATGCCCTATACCGTATCGCTATTCTGAACCCCTAGACGTTTTACCAATTGACCTTTTTCGCGAAAAACGACTTTTTCCGGACCCCTTCGGGTACCAAAAACCCCACAAAAATCACATTTTTATTTTTATATGATCATGAAATTATCATATATCATTTTTCTTTGCATTTTTATAATATTCACAATTTTTGGGAATTTTTAGTATTTATTTTATATTTATTGGATATTTAAAAAATTTAATATTAATACCCAAAAATTATAAAAATTGGGGCCAAATATTTTTATTAGGAGTGTAATTAGCCCCTTAATTTTATTTAGGGGTATTATTTTCATAAATATAAATACCTGATTTATTGTTAATTATTAAGTTAATTATAATTAAAAATCAGAATATTAAGAAATTTATTTTGGGGGTGAAGAACATTCAGAGAATTCAACTGCAGATTTCATAGTGATTCTGTTATCCAAATCGATCATGTGAGTAACCAAAACAAAGCTCTTGATCTCTACTTTCTATTCGTATAATCAATTTCATGTTTCAGTCTTGTGATTTTCAATTCGTTTTTCTAGGGTTTATGCTAGAATTAGGGGTTTAGGATTCTGGAATCGTTTGATGATTTTGATGATCTATATAGCTTATTCATAACCTTAGGAATGATTTGGTGTAATAAATTAGTTCGTATAACCCCGGGAAAGTAGTTCCCGAGTTCTTGAGTTTTAGCAATTTTGAATTCGTTTTTCTGTGATTTTGAAGATGTTTTGATGGTTGTTGAGTATTGAGATTGACTGTAGAACTCAGGAGCTTCGATTTTACGTATTAATCGTCGAGGTTGATCAAGTTTTGGAGGAGGTGTCGTTTTCCGGTGACGTCGCCGGAAAGCTTCGGTTTTTGGCCGGTGGAATCGAGGGAGGACTGAGCAGGAGCTGTGGATGGTGCAGATGAATTCCCATGAGTATTACGAGCTGATCCCCGTCGAAATCGATCGAGATGGCCTTGGAAAGGACTCGCCATCGAATCGCCGGAACCAGCCGCCGGTGTCGGAGTATTCGCCGGATTCTGGGCGACCGACGACTGTTCTTCGTCAACCCGAGGTCGACCCGGTTTCGACCCGGGAAACGACCCGGGTTTGATCCTGAAAACCCTAACCCTGAAACCTGTTTTGTGTTTATGATATTTTAATATTTATTCTATTTTCTAAAATCAGAAAATCAGTTTTAATAATTCTAATAAATAATTAAAAAATCAGTTTTAAATTCTGAAAAAATAGTATAATTAATTTCTAAATTATTTTATTAATTTAGAATTTAGAATTTAATTATTTAGTTAATTATTTAATTATTTATCTAATTATTTATTAGTTATCTAATTAATTAATAATTGGGTAATTAATTAATAATTAGGTAATTGATTAATAAATAAGGATTAAATAATACGAATAATAATTCGTTAATTAGTTAAATCTTCCGAGTAACTCGTACCTATTCGAGTCGTGATTCGTTAAGTTAGAAATATTATTCGAGCGATAATTTATTCAAGGGATATCGTAATAACTACTTGTATCGTATAATTAAATATCAGTAATTAATTAATTAATTAACGAATCGTACGAGTTTCAATAATAATCTAATAGATCGATAGTTATTCGAGAATTGCGAGTAGCTCGTAGTTATACGAATGATTAATCGTTAAGTGATTTATAATTCGAGTAATTCGTAGTTATTCGATAAATAGCGTATCGGTTAAATAAGTTGGTTGATTATTTGTAAATAATCGATCTACTCGAATAAATATCGATAAGTTATAAATATTATAATAAATTGTGATTAATCCTAATAATTAGGGATTTATTATTTTAAATTATTAAATAAGCAATTATTAATTATTTATTAGTTATTTATTTATTAAATATTTAAAAAGTGATTAATTATTTCGATAATTAATCACATAATTTTCAATAAATCGTAACTTCTTCGTTTTAACTCCAAAAATTATAAAAAAATTATTTTTGACTTTGATTTTCCTTAAATAATTATTTAAAATTTATTTTGGGATTTAAAAGGTTGTAATAATTATTTATATTGAATAATAAATTAAATCATCCGTACTTAATTCATAACAATTCAACCGTTAGTCCGATTTAAGTGAAACGAAGACCCCTAGACTCAGAAAAATGAGACGAATCCAATAAAAAATAGTTGTAAGTTATAATTTCTTCTGAAAGAAAGTGGTTTGGTGATAATTGGTAGTTCGTAGGTCCTAGTAGGGGTATAATTGAGCTGAATAAATCCCGAAAAATTATAATAAAATCAGATACGACTAGTAATGCAGGTATAAGCCCAGAATTGATTCTAAAAAATAATTATAAATCTAGAAATTAATTATGTGCTTTACATGCTACGTGCTTTATGTGATTATGTGAATAGATGTGCTGTATAAATGTATGTATATATATATATGCGAGTCAGATAGAAACGCATGGGTAGACTGATAAGGTTGCGTGATATCAATTCAAGATACACGTATGTAGTAAATTATCTAAACACCTATCTTTCCATGATTTGTTCAGTGTTAGCAAGACAAAGCAAGCTAAGATCAGAAGGCAGTGAGTTAAACCAGGTTAAGTACGTGCAAGGCAAGTTTTTCCCCTATTCTAAATTCAGAATAGTGAATTATATTTCTTTTCTATCATATCAATTCTCTTTGATAATCATTGTTCATATGCACTGTTGTCCATTTAGTATTACTTGTTCCAGTTTCATTTCAATTCTTGATTTACCCAATTTATTGAATTCCCTGTTCATATTTCAATTCTTTTACCCTACATATATTCTGGTATATCCTGGTGTTGGGATATATCAATAGCATACCGATTGTTCCGGATGCTCAGCCTTGGACTGGATGGTTACTATAAAGGCTGGGTTTTTCCCAGACCATTAATTAATAGGCCGCAGTTGCCTGAGTACTCCTTATGTTGGTTGGGTCTATACAGTTGGGTATAGATCCGCACTATATTCTGACTGATCAGCAGATTATAGTGCATATGTTGGTTCTTGTTTCCAGTCTTGTTCATTTGGCACTCGCCATCATTGGCAAATTATTATCATATACGGATACAGATGGTTGTTCAAACCAGCAGCTTATTGATTCATTTATTTCTCTCTCTTTATAATATATATATATTGTTGCAGGCTTGTTGAGCAATTTTGGCTCATTTCTTTTATTGTCACTCTTATTGTTTTACAGTTAAGGTAGAGAATGAAACCCATCAGAACCCGCATAGTCAAGAAGCGAGTCAAGCAGCGGGACCCTCTTATACCAAGAGTGTTCCTTCCTATTCCCGAAGAGAGCTTTGAATTGCCAGATCAGGTGTAGCAGGATAAGTAGTAATGTTGGGTTGAATAAAAGTTTTGTGTAGTTTGAATAAAAGATTGCGTAGTGATACTGTAGATAGAATAAAGTTTTGTAATAAAGAGAGTTCTTGAGACAGGTTTTATTTAGTTGGGTTTGTAATAAAGTGTAGTACATGATTCTTGTTTCCAAACTCAACCCTTAAAAGATCCTGAGTAGTGATAGTTCGGGGTAATTATTATATTAATATTCCGCTGGTGCAGGTATAGTTGGTAATTGTTGTTAATAATGCCCCAAATCTATACCCCGGATTTGGAGGGTGTTATAGTTGGCATAAGAGCTTAGGATTGACCTTGGAAAACAAGAATGTTAGGGTTAAGATAAGATAGGAAAATAAGATAGGATGAGGGTAAGAGTGTTAGGATTGTTTGTCTATGTGATTAGAAGTTATGAGTTATAGGATTGTGATTTGATTGTTTTGTGTTATTATTTTTATGTATATTAGATGGCTTCTTTATCATCATCTACGGAGAGGACCGAGACAGATCCAGTGGATGCACAGGTAGTAGCCCCAGTGTCAGAGCAGGTCTTACCTCCATTGCCACCTGAGCCAGCACCAGAGATACCACTTCCCCCGGAGGTACCAGGTTTTGCAGATTATTTTCCATACGTTGAGCCAGAGATACCAGATATTCCACCATTAGAATTTTCGATGTTTGATATTCCTGATATGGTTGATCTTCCGCAGTGGGAGGATTTAGAGCCTCAGATTCCTATGCCACCAGTTGAGATTCCAGAGATGCCACCGATGGAGCCAGAGGCAGAGCCGCCTGTTTATGCGCCTATGGAGCAGCCTGTCTTATTTCCTGCCCCATTAGCCATTTATGCACCTGTTCCAGGAGTGTATCAGTTTCCTCAGCCAGAGTTTATGGATGAGATCGTGGTAGATGGACCATTACCTTCTCGAGGTTCCAGCACTGATCTTCATGAGCATCATACCGTGACTTACCAGCGCTTTCAGGCAGAGAGGGAGGAGAGGATTAGATGGCAGAACCAGTGTAGAGAGATCCTTGGATTGTATGAGACACAGACGGATGGTCCTGTCAGAGCATTACGACCGGATTATATACTGAGAGAGAGACTACATCATATTCACCGGGTTAGTTTTCAGCAGCTTACTGATTTGAGACAGCAGGATCTTAGTGCGGAGACAGCATATCGCAGAGCATTGGGACTTACCGAGGCAGTGCTAGAGGCAGTGCAGGAGGAGTTGAGCCATGTACCACCAGGATTTTGAGATTAGCAGATCGATGAGTGCTGTATTATGTATATTTTGTAGATAGAGGCAGTATAGTATTGTATGAGTATAGCTACTGACTCTGACTGATAGTAGTAGCAGTACGACTGTTATGTCATAGGTTTTTGTATCAAGCACTGACACCTGTAGCTGGTGTTCTACCTATATATATATATATGAGATAATCTTTTGCACGTTTTCTTTATTTTATTTCCAGTCATTTAAGCATTTACATTTATTTCAGTACCATTGCATATTTACAAATGTAGTTTTATTCACGATCATGTTGTAACTTTACAAATACAAATGTAAATTTAAAACATATCATACTGTTTTATCTATTCAGTTATTTAATAAGTTATTTTATTTCTCGAATCGACTGTTTTAATATATGTTTAATATACTGTTATTAAATAAGATCCATTATTTATTTACCAGAAAAATGGCACCTAAGAGAAAAGCGCAGCCCGACTCATCAATTGAAAACACCGATGGCCAAAACAATAATAAACAGATGGATCAGATGTTTAATCTCATGCAACAGCAGATGTTGATGATGCAACAACAAATGCAGCAGCAGCAACAGCAGTTCCAGCAACAGATGTTACAGCAAGCCGCTCATCCAGGACATCAAATACCTCCAGCAGCACCTATGACTACTTTCAAGCAATTTCAGTCGGTGAAGCCACCAGAATTTATGGGTTCCACAGATCCTACAAAAGCGAGAGCTTGGCTGAAAGAGATGGAAAAGGCTTTTTCGTTGGTAAAGGTCGAAGAAGAGCAGAAGACAGATTTCGCTAGCTATTTTCTAAAAGGCGAAGCTAATTACTGGTGGGAATCAAAGAAAGCTTTGGAAGAAGGTGTGGTGACCTGGAACAGATTCACTGATCTTTTCTTGGAGAAATATTTTCCTCGTTTTATGAAGAACCAGATGGAGATCAAGTTCCTGGAGCTGAAACAAGACAACTTATCGGTTGCGGATTATGAGACTAAGTTTACTGAATTGGCAAGGTTTGTTCCAGAGCAGGTGGATACGGACGAGAAGCGGGCCAAAAGATTTCAGCAAGGACTGAAACCATGGATTCGTAGTAGGGTAGCTGTGTTTGAATTGACAACTTATATGGCTGTTGTTCAGAAGGCTATGATTATTGAAGGAGAAAGCGAAGCAGCTCAGAAAGAGAAAGGACCAGGGAATTTTCAGAATCGTTTCAACAAAAGGCCGGGATTTCAAGCTCGGGGAAAAGTAAATTTCAAAAGGCCAGAGCAGAACAATCAGAGGATGGGAAATCGACTTCCAGCCCCAATTCAGCAGAGACTTATCCGACCACTTATACCTGATTGCAGAACGTGTGGTAAAAAGCATACAGGAGTTTGCAACAAGCTAAATGTTACGTGTTTCAAGTGCAAGCAAAGGGGACACTATTCTGGAGAATGTCCAATGGGAAAGGCAGAAGTTACTTGTTTCCAATGTGGGAGAAAAGGACATATCGCCAAAGACTGCAGAGGAGTTGCAATGGCTGCCAGTATTCCAAGAATTTTAGCATTACCTCCACCTCCACTACCACAGCAAAATCAGCCCAGAGCAAGGACTTTCAACATGTCAATGAAGGAAGCGGTACAGAGTCCGAATGTGGTTGCAGGTACACTTCCTGTAAATTCCGTGAATGCTTTAGTATTGATTGATTCAGGAGCTACTAGATCTTTTATTTCTGAAGCCTTTATCTCTAAGATAGATTGTGAGATTCAGTGGTTGGATGAAGTGTTAGTCATAAAATTAGCGAATAATGATCAGGTTGCAGTAGATCGAGTATGTCCGAGCTGTGATATTGAGATAGGGAGATGTCATTTTTCAGTTGATTTGATACCTTTTAGGTTAGGGGAGTTTGATATTATTTTAGGAATGGATTGGCTGTCTAGTAATAATGCTCAAATTGATTGTGCGAATAAGAGAGTGAAATTGCAAACTGAAGAAAATGAAACGGTAATATTTAAAGGTGAGAAGCAAAAGCAGAAATTCCTATCAATAATGCAGACGAGAAGATTGCTACGTCAAGGATGTCAAGCTTATTTAGCCTATGTACGGGATGTTGATAAGGGAGATTTGAAGATTGAAGATATTCCTGTAGTTTGTGAATTTCTTGATGTTTTTCCGGACGAATTACCAGGACTTCCACCAGATCGAGAAATCGAGTTCACTATTGACTTGACGCCAGGGACTGAACCAATTTCGAAAACTCCATATCGAATGGCACCTGTTGAAATGAGGGAATTAGCAAAGCAGTTGCAAGAACTTCTTGACAAAGGAATTATAAGGCCAAGTGTATCCCCATGGGGTGCGCCAGTATTGTTCGTGAAAAAGAAGGATGGTAGTATGCGACTGTGTATCGATTATCGTGAGCTGAACAAGTTAACTATCAAGAATAAATATCCTTTACCTCGCATTGATGATTTATTTGATCAACTAAAAGGAGCAACATGGTTTTCGAAAATCGACTTACGATCAGGCTATCATCTGTTAAAGATCAAGGCCGAAGATATTCCAAAGACAGCGTTTAGAACAAGGTACGGACACTATGAATTTCTTGTGATGGCTTTTGGATTGACGAATGCACCTGCAGCGTTTATGGATTTGATGAATCGAATATTCAAGAAGTATTTGGATAAGTTTATCATTATATTTATTGATGACATCTTGATCTATTCAAAGACGGAAGAAAAGCATGCAGAGCATTTAATAACGACATTGGAGATATTACGAAAGGAGCAGCTTTATGCAAAATTTTCCAAATGCAAATTTTGGTTGAAAGAAGTGCAGTTTCTAGGGCACATCATCAGCAGAGAAGGCATTCAAGTTGATCCAGCAAAGATTGAAGCTGTGTTGAATTGGGAAAGACCAAAGACGCCGACAGAGGTTCGAAGTTTCTTAGGTTTGGCAGGATATTATCGAAGATTTGTCAAAGATTTTGCGAAGATAGCTACACCGCTGACCAAGTTAACTCGACAAAGTGAAAAGTTCGAATGGAATAGTAAGTGTGAAGAAAGTTTTCAAGAGTTGAAGAATCGGTTGGTGACGGCACCAGTATTAGTACTGCCAGACGAGCAAGGAAATTTTGTTATTTACAGTGACGCTTCATATCGTGGTTTGGGATGTGTGTTGATGCAACATGGTAACGTCATTGCATATGCGTCGAGACAACTTAAACCTCATGAGCAGAAATATCCTACGCATGATCTCGAATTAGCAGCAATTGTATTTGCATTGAAGCTTTGGAGACATTATCTGTACGGTGAAAAATGTGAAATCTACACGGATCATAAAAGTCTGAAGTATATCTTCACGTAAAAGGAACTAAACATGCGACAACGTCGATGGCTGGAATTGATTAAAGATTACGATGTTACAATTAGTTATCATTCAGGAAAAGCAAATATTGTAGCAGATGCGCTAAGCAGAAAAGAAAGATTGAATCGGTTAACTTCATGCGAAGAATTAGCCAAGGAATTCGATAAATTGGAAATCAAAATTTGTATTCCCGATGAATCTGCAGAAACTATCTACGCTATGACTTTCCAACCAGAATTGCTGGAAAAGATTCGCCGTTGTCAAGAAAAAGTGATGAGTCAAGACGACAGCTTAACAGGAGAAGAGATTACAACTCAGAAAGATAATGAAGGAATTTTACGTTTTGTGTCAAGAATCTGGATCCCTAACGTGGCAGAATTAAAAGAAGAAATTATGCGAGATGCGCACAATTCGAAGTATTCCATTCATCCAGGAAGCACGAAAATGTATCGCGATTTGAAGAAAAACTTTTGATGGCCGAATATGAAGAAGGAGATAGCAGAATGGGTGAGTAAATGCTACACATGCCAACGAGTTAAAGCAGAACACCAACGTCCGAGTGGGTTATTGCAACCATTAGACATTCCAGAATGGAAATGGGAACATCTAGCGATGGATTTTGTGGTAGGACTACCGAGGACTAGGGCAAATCATGATGCGATATGGGTAATCATTGACAGACTTACGAAGTCAGCACATTTTCTACCAATTAATGAAAGATTTTCGCTCGACAAATTAGTGCACATGTATCTCAAAGAAATTGTGATGCGTCATGGAGTACCAGTATCAATTGTATCGGATCGAGATCCTCGTTTCAATTCAAGATTTTGGAGACAATTCCAAGAATGTCTAGGAACGAAATTGAATATGAGTACAGCTTATCATCCGCAAACTGACGGCCAAAGTGAAAGGACAATTCAAACGATTGAAGATATGCTACGAGTTTGTGCGATCGATTTTGAAGGCAGTTGGGATGAACATTTACCCCTAGTGGAATTTTCTTATAATAATAGCTATCACGCCAGTATTGGAATGCCACCGTATGAAGCATTATATGGGAGGAAATGCAGATCACCCGTGCACTGGGATGAAGTTGGAGAACGCAAGATTTTGGGTCCAGAATTAATTCAACAGACAAAAGAAAAGATTAATCTTATTCGAAAACGAATCGAGGCAGCACAAAACAGACAAAGCAGATATGCAAACCAAGTCAGGAAGGATATGGATTATCAGGAAGGAGAACACGTATTGCTCAAAATATCGCCATGGAAAGGATTGACCAGATTTGGCAATAAAGGGAAATTGAAGCCACGATACGTTGGACCATTTGAGATTTTGAAGAAAATTGGGAAGGTTGCGTACGAGTTATCTCTACCACCCCATATGCAGCACATTCATAACGTATTTCATGTATCTATGCTTAAGAGGTATAATCCTGATACAAGGCATGTAATCGAGTATGAACCAGTAGAACTTCAGGCAGATTTGTCATATGTAGAACAGCCAATAAGAATTCTAGATAGGCAAGAGAGGGTATTAAGAAATAAGTCTGTGTCATTAGTGAGAGTTTTATGGAGAAACCCAGTGGTTGAAGAATCAACCTGGGAGCTTGAGAGTGAAATGTTAGAAAAGTATCCTCAGTTATTTGCATAATTAGATTCTGAGGACAGAATCTTGTTAAGGGGGGGAGAATGTAACGACCGAGGAATTACGCTTGTATTATATTATACTAATGATAAATTATGTGTATTATTATGTGATTAAATGTGTTAAGTCATTAAACCCTAACTGCTATGTGTTACGTGTTGTTTGTTCTGATCCAAACGTGTTTTGGATATTTATTGAGTGTTCTATCGTCAGTTATATATATTATATCAAAACCTGTACAGCTCAAAACTATGTTTTAAAAGCCCGTATTTCAAACAAAATCATTGGCCCTATTTTTTCAAAAATGCCCTATACCGTATCGCTATTCTGAACCCCTAGACGTTTTACCAATTGACCTTTTTCGCGAAAAACGACTTTTTCCGGACCCCTTCGGGTACCAAAAACCCCACAAAAATCACATTTTTATTTTTATATGATCATGAAATTATCATATATCATTTTTCTTTGCATTTTTATAATATTCACAATTTTTGGGAATTTTTAGTATTTATTTTATATTTATTGGATATTTAAAAAATTTAATATTAATACCCAAAAATTATAAAAATTGGGGCCAAATATTTTTATTAGGAGTGTAATTAGCCCCTTAATTTTATTTAGGGGTATTATTTTCATAAATATAAATACCTGATTTATTGTTAATTATTAAGTTAATTATAATTAAAAATCAGAATATTAAGAAATTTATTTTGGGGGTGAAGAACATTCAGAGAATTCAACTGCAGATTTCATAGTGATTCTGTTATCCAAATCGATCATGTGAGTAACCAAAACAAAGCTCGTGATCTCTACTTTCTATTCGTATAATCAATTTCATGTTTCAGTCTTGTGATTTTCAATTCGTTTTTCTAGGGTTTATGCTAGAATTAGGGGTTTAGGATTCTGGAATCGTTTGATGATTTTGATGATCTATATAGCTTATTCATAACCTTAGGAATGATTTGGTGTAATAAATTAGTTCGTATAACCCCGGGAAAGTAGTTCCCGAGTTCTTGAGTTTTAGCAATTTTGAATTCGTTTTTCTGTGATTTTGAAGATGTTTTGATGGTTGTTGAGTATTGAGATTGACTGTAGAACTCAGGAGCTTCGATTTTACGTATTAATCGTCGAGGTTGATCAAGTTTTGGAGGAGGTGTCGTTTTCCGGTGACGTCGCCGGAAAGCTTCGGTTTTTGGCCGGTGGAATCGAGGGAGGACTGAGCAGGAGCTGTGGATGGTGCAGATGAATTCCCATGAGTATTACGAGCTGATCCCCGTCGAAATCGATCGAGATGGCCTTGGAAAGGACTCGCCATCGAATCGCCGGAACCAGCCGCCGGTGTCGGAGTATTCGCCGGATTCTGGGCGACCGACGACTGTTCTTCGTCAACCCGAGGTCGACCCGGTTTCGACCCGGGAAACGACCCGGGTTTGATCCTGAAAACCCTAACCCTGAAACCTGTTTTGTGTTTATGATATTTTAATATTTATTCTATTTTCTAAAATCAGAAAATCAGTTTTAATAATTCTAATAAATAATTAAAAAAATCAGTTTTAAATTCTGAAAAAATAGTATAATTAATTTCTAAATTATTTTATTAATTTAGAATTTAGAATTTAATTATTTAGTTAATTATTTAATTATTTATCTAATTATTTATTAGTTATCTAATTAATTAATAATTGGGTAATTAATTAATAATTAGGTAATTGATTAATAAATAAGGATTAAATAATACGAATAATAATTCGTTAATTAGTTAAATCTTCCGAGTAACTCGTACCTATTCGAGTCGTGATTCGTTAAGTTAGAAATATTATTCGAGCGATAATTTATTCAAGGGATATCGTAATAACTACTTGTATCGTATAATTAAATATCAGTAATTAATTAATTAACGAATCGTACGAGTTTCAATAATAATCTAATAGATCGATAGTTATTCGAGAATTGCGAGTAGCTCGTAGTTATACGAATGATTAATCGTTAAGTGATTTATAATTCGAGTAATTCGTAGTTATTCGATAAATAGCGTATCGGTTAAATAAGTTGGTTGATTATTTGTAAATAATCGATCTACTCGAATAAATATCGATAAGTTATAAATATTATAATAAATTGTGATTAATCCTAATAATTAGGGATTTATTATTTTAAATTATTAAATAAGCAATTATTAATTATTTATTAGTTATTTATTTATTAAATATTTAAAAAGTGATTAATTATTTCGATAATTAATCACATAATTTTCAATAAATCGTAACTTCTTCGTTTTAACTCCAAAAATTATAAAAAAATTATTTTTGACTTTGATTTTCCTTAAATAATTATTTAAAATTTATTTTGGGATTTAAAAGGTTGTAATAATTATTTATATTGAATAATAAATTAAATCATCCGTACTTAATTCATAACAATTCAACCGTTAGTCCGATTTAAGTGAAACGAAGACCCCTAGACTCAGAAAAATGAGACGAATCCAATAAAAAATAGTTGTAAGTTATAATTTCTTCTGAAAGAAAGTGGTTTGGTGATAATTGGTAGTTCGTAGGTCCTAGTAGGGGTATAATTGAGCTGAATAAATCCCGAAAAATTATAATAAAATCAGATACGACTAGTAATGCAGGTATAAGCCCAGAATTGATTCTAAAAAATAATTATAAATCTAGAAATTAATTATGTGCTTTACATGCTACGTGCTTTATGTGATTATGTGAATAGATGTGCTGTATAAATGTATGTATATATATATATGCGAGTCAGATAGAAACGCATGGGTAGACTGATAAGGTTGCGTGATATCAATTCAAGATACACGTATGTAGTAAATTATCTAAACACCTATCTTTCCATGATTTGTTCAGTGTTAGCAAGACAAAGCAAGCTAAGATCAGAAGGCAGTGAGTTAAACCAGGTTAAGTACGTGCAAGGCAAGTTTTTCCCCTATTCTAAATTCAGAATAGTGAATTATATTTCTTTTCTATCATATCAATTCTCTTTGATAATCATTGTTCATATACACTGTTGTCCATTTAGTATTACTTGTTCCAGTTTCATTTCAATTCTTGATTTACCCAATTTATTGAATTCCCTGTTCATATTTCAATTCTTTTACCCTACATATATTCTGGTATATCCTGGTGTTGGGATATATCAATAGCATACCGATTGTTCCGGATGCTCAGCCTTGGACTGGATGGTTACTATAAAGGCTGGGTTTTTCCCAGACCATTAATTAATAGGCCGCAGTTGCCTGAGTACTCCTTATGTTGGTTGGGTCTATACAGTTGGGTATAGATCCGCACTATATTCTGACTGATCAGCAGATTATAGTGCATATGTTGGTTCTTGTTTCCAGTCTTGTTCATTTGGCACTCGCCATCATTGGCAAATTATTATCATATACGGATACAGATGGTTGTTCAAACCAGCAGCTTATTGATTCATTTATTTCTCTCTCTTTATAATATATATATATATATATTGTTGCAGGCTTGTTGAGCAATTTTGGCTCATTTCTTTTATTGTCACTCTTATTGTTTTACAGTTAAGGTAGAGAATGAAACCCATCAGAACCCGCATAGTCAAGAAGCGAGTCAAGCAGCGGGACCCTCTTATACCAAGAGTGTTCCTTCCTATTCCCGAAGAGAGCTTTGAATTGCCAGATCAGGTGTAGCAGGATAAGTAGTAATGTTGGGTTGAATAAAAGTTTTGTGTAGTTTGAATAAAAGATTGCGTAGTGATACTGTAGATAGAATAAAGTTTTGTAATAAAGAGAGTTCTTGAGACAGGTTTTATTTAGTTGGGTTTGTAATAAAGTGTAGTACATGATTCTTGTTTCCAAACTCAACCCTTAAAAGATCCTGAGTAGTGATAGTTCGGGGTAATTATTATATTAATATTCCGCTGGTGCAGGTATAGTTGGTAATTGTTGTTAATAATGCCCCAAATCTATACCCCGGATTTGGAGGGTGTTAACTCGCAATTCTCGAATAACTATCGATCTATTAGATTATTATTGAAACTCTACGATTCGTTAATTAATTAATTACTGATATTTAATTATACGATACAAGTAGTTATTACGAATGATTAATCGTTAAGTGATTTATAATTCGAGTAATTCGTAGTTATTCGATAAATAGCGTATCGGTTAAATAAGTTGGTTGATTATTTGTAAATAATCGATCTACTCGAATAAATATCGATAAGTTATAAATATTATAATAAATTGTGATTAATCCTAATAATTAGGGATTTATTATTTTAAATTATTAAATAAGCAATTATTAATTATTTATTAGTTATTTATTTATTAAATATTTAAAAAGTGATTAATTATTTCGATAATTAATCACATAATTTTCAATAAATCGTAACTTCTTCGTTTTAACTCCAAAAATTATAAAAAAATTATTTTTGACTTTGATTTTCCTTAAATAATTATTTAAAATTTATTTTGGGATTTAAAAGGTTGTAATAATTATTTATATTGAATAATAAATTAAATCATCCGTACTTAATTCATAACAATTCAACCGTTAGTCCGATTTAAGTGAAACGAAGACCCCTAGACTCAGAAAAATGAGACGAATCCAATAAAAAATAGTTGTAAGTTATAATTTCTTCTGAAAGAAAGTGGTTTGGTGATAATTGGTAGTTCGTAGGTCCTAGTAGGGGTATAATTGAGCTGAATAAATCCCGAAAAATTATAATAAAATCAGATACGACTAGTAATGCAGGTATAAGCCCAGAATTGATTCTAAAAAATAATTATAAATCTAGAAATTAATTATGTGCTTTACATGCTACGTGCTTTATGTGATTATGTGAATAGATGTGCTGTATAAATGTATGTATATATATATGCGAGTCAGATAGAAACGCATGGGTAGACTGATAAGGTTGCGTGATATCAATTCAAGATACACGTATGTAGTAAATTATCTAAACACCTATCTTTCCATGATTTGTTCAGTGTTAGCAAGACAAAGCAAGCTAAGATCAGAAGGCAGTGAGTTAAACCAGGTTAAGTACGTGCAAGGCAAGTTTTTCCCCTATTCTAAATTCAGAATAGTGAATTATATTTCTTTTCTATCATATCAATTCTCTTTGATAATCATTGTTCATATGCACTGTTGTCCATTTATTATTACTTGTTCCAGTTTCATTTCAATTCTTGATTTACCCAATTTATTGAATTCCCTGTTCATATTTCAATTCTTTTACCCTACATATATTCTGGTATATCCTGGTGTTGGGATATATCAATAGCATACCGATTGTTCCGGATGCTCAGCCTTGGACTGGATGGTTACTATAAAGGCTGGGTTTTTCCCAGACCATTAATTAATAGGCCGTAGTTGCCTGAGTACTCCTTATGTTGGTTGGGTCTATACAGTTGGGTATAGATCCGCACTATATTCTGACTGATCAGCAGATTATAGTGCATATGTTGGTTCTTGTTTCCAGTCTTGTTCATTTGGCACTCGCCATCATTGGCAAATTATTATCATATACGGATACAGATGGTTGTTCAAACCAGCAGCTTATTGATTCATTTATTTCTCTCTCTTTATAATATATATATATATATATTGTTGCAGGCTTGTTGAGCAATTTTGGATCATTTCTTTTATTGTCACTCTTATTGTTTTACAGTTAAGGTAGAGAATGAAACCATCAGAACCCGCATAGTCAAGAAGCGAGTCAAGCAGCGGGACCCTCTTATACCAAGAGTGTTCCTTCCTATTCCCGAAGAGAGCTTTGAATTGCCAGATCAGGTGTAGCAGGATAAGTAGTAATGTTGGGTTGAATAAAAGTTTTGTGTAGTTTGAATAAAAGATTGCGTAGTGATACTGTAGATAGAATAAAGTTTTGTAATAAAGAGAGTTCTTGAGACAGGTTTTATTTAGTTGGGTTTATAATAAAGTATAGTACATGATTCTTGTTTCCAAACTCAACCCTTAAAGATCCTGAGTAGTGATAGTTCGGGGTAATTATTATATTAATATTCCGCTTGTGCAGGTATAGTTGGTAATTGTTGTTAATAATGCCCCAAATCTATACCCCGGATTTGGAGGGTGTTATAGTTTGGGTAGGTTTGGTATCGAGGATATGTCAAGCATAACTGGGTGTCTAATATATAGTAGTTCGACTCTGTAGGTGTTAGTCAAAGGACTCGAGAATTGACGTTGGACTAACGTTAACCTAGTGGACAGTCGACGAGCTCAATAGGGTTTCAACCGAAGAACCTGAGTGTTGAAGTCAAATCTAAGGTGATCTAGTGGTTAGACGATAAAGCCTGAGCACCCGAGTCGGCTCATAGTCGATAAAGCCTGATCTAGTGGTTAGACGATAAAGCCTGAGCACCCGAGTCGGCTCATAGTCGATCAGTAACAGTTGTAAAGCTCTGCAAGGCAAGTACCCCTGCCCATTCTTTTATGGTTTAGTACGTATGAATAGCTAATATTTTATTCTCGTAAAGGAACAAAAACATTTTAAGTTACGTATCCCCTATTGTTATAAATCACTATTTTCAAATTATTTTGGGGAAAAGTAACTTCGAAAGGTACCTATCTCGAATGAAATGATTTGCGAACTGGATTTATATGTGTGCTAGTAAAATTAATGGTTTTGGAAATAAGATAGGTACAAGTGTTTTGAAAACTAGATAAAACGATCAGATATGGGATACATTGGAGCCAGAGTAGGCCTATTAAAGTGGCATAAGAGGCTAATTCGGTTGCGCGCACTATATAACCGATTAGTCCAGCAGGACAGAGACCTAGCTAGTCTCTGAGTTCCGAAACAGGTAAATGGGATGGCAGTTGGAGCCGTCTGGTGTTGATAGCCTGATTAGCTGTCTTCACCTATCCGTACGTATCTAATTTGGCTTTGTGATTCTCGTAATGGAACAAGTGAGTTATACTGTGGATTTGGAAATGAAAATGGCATGCTAGAATTAAACTCTGGTATTTGTACACAGCACAGTACTACGTTTGTTTTGTTGGAAGCATGCTAGTTTTGAATATCCAGTTTATGAATGTTTACCATGTGTTGCAAATGAGCTATAATCTCTGTTCCTAACACTGTTTTATCATAAATTGCTTCAATTGTTATTCATATAGTGGTACTGCTGAGCAATTGATTGCTCACCCTTGCAGAGTGTTTTATATATATATATATATATATATATATATATATATTGCAGATGCCTAGGAGATTCTTCTGCGGTAGTCAGGGAAAAATTCCAGTGCCTTCCGTGTCAGGCTCCTCTGAGGTAGTTGTGCTGGACCAAAGATTGTCTGTTGAGTTGCTGCATTAGGTTAGTTATGTCAAGATTATTTGTAATTAGTTGGGTTGCAATAGTTGTAACCTAAGTCATACTTAAACCTGGAACAGGTCTGGGTAAAGGGGTCATAGTTATGTATTATTAATGATTTGGATTGAATTATAATTGTTACTATTATTGTTGGTGATGTCAACTCCTGACCCCGGGGTTGAGGCCGTCACAGTTAGTATCAGAGCTACAGGTTTGAGTCCCTGATTTAGGTTAGGAGTCGAGCCAAAGAGTGCAGGAAGGTTTATATATAGATGTAAGTCAGTAACTCAATCAGAGGAGCGAGTCTAAGAGTTCAGTCAAAGGTTTATAAGGTGTAACCTTGACGTTTGTTGAGGATTGGATGGAACTGCCCTAACCTAGAATACATTTTTTCGTATATGTATTATTGGTAATGCCGATAGAGGTTTAAATATCCCTCTTGAGAAAATGAGTCTGATCATGAGAGTTCAGTGTTTGAGCGGACCTTGATGTATCAGTTGAAGAGACACCAACGTTATTCCTCAATATCGCATTTCCTATATTAAGGAGTGTTGCTGGATCAAGTGTGCGACATCGGTGAGTTTAGATGGAATGAAAATAGTCATTGGCTGCTATGACAGCCCAATTTTTTAATGAATGAGGATCAGAATGGGAGGTGGTATCTTTGAACCCTTATACTCCTTTCCTGAAATGTATTTTGTTTCCAAAGTCATTGTTTCTTATCCTATAAGTTGTTTACGTTTCCTATGAGAAAGTTGTGAACCCGAAGTAAGCTACTTAGGGTTCTGTTGATCTCATTACAAATTAGATTCACCCCATTCTATTTGTGAATTTTCTTTTTTATCATTGTTTCTTTTCTCGGAGATTCCGTCGGTTAATTGGGGCAAACAATGCATATGAGTTGACCATTTGTCTGTGTGGAAAAAGGGTATGGTGGGACGCCACCGAAGTATGTTGTTGTGAGCTATGCGATACTAAGACTGGCCATCTTATGTACTTGTATGGTTTGCTCTCAGTCATACCTACAATTTCTTCATTATTTCTTCTTATTTGATTTTTTTTTGATTTTGGAATTTTATTTGGTATTCCATGATAATAAATTCCTTCAGAGATCTCTGCGATTAGACAGCTTTGATTATTGTAAGTAAATGAAAGTTGACTGTCAGGAAGAATGGAAGACCTATATAAGGATGTTATTTAAAATAATGGTAGTAGCAAGGGTTCAGGATTTAATAATGGAGTTTATAGCCTCAGGAAAGGTAATTCAGTGACCGATGAATCACTTGAGGGTGATAAGAAATCATCCTTAGAGGAATGGTTGGTTGAAATTTGGACCATGGTGCCTAGAGGAGTCCTGCATTCCTTAAGCTTGACTTGAATTACTAGTTGGCTCTGTGTAATTGGTGGCTGTTATAGCTGGCCAAGTTTCATTGTATACCAGATTGGTGTTAATGTGGTAATAGAGCAGTGACGAGAAGTTGGTCAGTTGCTGTTGTATTGAGGAGCTATGCTATGGTGTTCAGTTTATTTATATTTTAGTTTTCTGAACTGTTGTTGATTCTTCTACTTTCATTATTGCTATGATTGCTAGTGCTATTAATCTAGATTTCTTTATAAATGGACCCCGATATTAAGGACATGGGTATTTTATTGGGCAGCATTTCCTGATATAGGTGCACCGTTTAAACGGTGATATCTTTTGTCAAACATTTGGTTATGTTATGAATAAAACTCATATATATATATATATCTCAGGAAGATGCCACCTAGGAAAGCTACCCAGTCTAAAGAAAATAGTAGTAGTTTTGCGGAGGGTCCAACCATAAATGAAATTCTAGATTTGTTGCGCCAGCAGCAGCAACAACAGTTACAGTTAATCCAGCAGGTTCAACACCGGTAACTACTGTTGCTGCAGCAACAGCAAGGAGTGAATCAAAGTGCTAGTTTTAAATCTTTCTAGAATGTTAAAACCTCCTGAGTCTCAAGGTGAACCTAAATCCAGTAGTTGTGGAGCATGGTTAAAAGAAATGGAGGAAGTTTTTAACCTCGTTCAAGTAAGTGATAGTCTTAAGACCGATTATGCAAGCTATTTTCTTAAAACATTTAGCGAATTATTGGTAGGAGTCAACCAGAGTGTTAGAAGGAGAAGGCCATGTTCCATGGGCTAGGGTTACTGAGTTGGTTTGGAAAAGTATTTCCCAGATTGTGTGCAGAGTCAAATGGAAATTGAATTTCTAGAACTGAAATAAAGTGAAAGAAGTGTGTTAGAGTATGAGGCCAAATTTACAGAATTGGCTCTGATTAGTTCCTAAGTATGTAAGCACGGAGATTCAGAAAGTAAGGAGGTTCCAACAAGGGTTAAATCCTGAAATTCGCAGAGGAGTTGTGATATTGCAACTCAATACATACTCCTCTATGGTCAGGTCGCCCTGGTAATGGAAGGTGACCAGAAGTTGACTGTTAAGGAAGAAAGTGATAAGGAAGGGAAGTCGGAAGGTGTTATGGACAAAGCAGACCAAGAAGAATCCAGTCAGAGATTTGAGAAACGGTTTGGCCAAACCAGGAGTAAGAGATTTCGGAGACAGAGTTTATCTCAGGCTAGGTCTAGTGTTACTTTAGTTGCTTCCACTCCAGCCCAGTCAGTCAAGTTAGCAGTAGATTGCAAGTCCTGCGACAGAAGACACAGTGGCTCGTGTAAAAAGAATGGGCAATGTTTCAAGTGTGGACGTAAGGGTCATTATGCATCGGAATGTAATCCAGAAATTCCAGGAGTGCGTGTCATAATTGTGGAAAGATTGGGCATATTGCAAGGAATTGTAGAATGGTTATTCAAGATACTACATCCCAAGGGCCAACATCCAGCTCAGCTAGAGATAGAACTTTCAAAAGGATCAAGAGATTGAGTGTTTAGAAGTTGGACGTAGTTGCAGTTAATCGACACCTTGCAAGTTAGAAGGGTTTGATGTGATTTTAGGATCGGGTTGGTTGACCTGTCATAAGGCAAGGAGTGGTTTTTAGAAGAAGCAAAAGATAGATGATATAGAAGAAGCATCAGGTCAAGAAGGATCCAGCTAGAATTCTCAGAAAACCTTGAAAGGAGTAAGAATAAAGAATTTAGAGGGGAGAGTATTTCTTTATAGCAGGATTAGTAATACCTCAGCCAGCTCTAATTAAGCCAAGTCGGTTAAGTCGCCTATATCGGAGTATAAGTAATGTGGTAAAAGCATGGTGAAGTGTATAAGCCAAATACTGAATATTTTAGGTATGGGCAAAAAGGACACTATGTGTCAGAATGTAAAGTGGAAAACCCAGGAGTCATCTATTCCAACTGTGGCAATGGTGGAGGTATGTTGCCAGAACTGTAGAACTGCTTCTCGAGATAGCATGGGAGGTAGTGCATCGAAAGGTTTGAAGTCCAGTACATACAAGGCTAAGACTTATAATATGAGTAAAAGATCAGCTGCCCAAGACCCTGATAAGGAATCAAGGCAATGATTGATTACTAGAGGAAGCAAATAATAATATCTACGGAAGTTAATACAAGGATAAGTTTCCAAGGCACAGTAAGGAATATAAGGCATAATTAGTGTATGTAAGGGATATTAAGAGGAAGCACCTAAGTTAGAAGACATCTAGATAGCAAGTGAAGCCCCAAGATTTTACCGGATGGCTTACTAGGATTATGTCAAAGATTGGGATATAATCTCTCATTAGTTACTTTACAAAGTTGGGCTGGTGTCAAAAGGCCCGAATTGGTATGGCCACTAGGAATCAATAACTAGTTAAAGAAACTTCAGGATTGTGGGATGAAAGAATAGCGAGGCAAGGTGTATTCCGTGTTGTGCACTGATATGGTTTATAGAAAAGAAGAATGGATGCTGTGAAGTTACGTGCGGATTATCACAAGTTGGGAAAAGTTGACAAATAGGAATATGTAACCTTGCTAGAATTGATTATTTATATAACTCAATGAAAGGAACGTGTTGGTTCTTAAAGGTTGACCCAGAGCAGGCTTCCGTCATTTGGAGGTTACGTCTGGGTCATATTTAACAACCATGTTATAACGAGATGAGGATATTGCGAGTTTCGGGTAATGTTAGGTTGGATTAGCAAATTCACCAGTTTCATTTAAAGGTTTAATGACATAATGTGTAAAGAGTACTTGGATGGTGTAATTGTATTGATTGATAACTCCTCACCCTTCAAGAACTAAGAAATGCCAACGTTGAACACCTAAAGAAATTCCCACGAAAGGTTGAAAAGTAGCAATTGTACACTAAGTTTCAAAAGTATGAGATTCTGGTCAAAATCGATTATGAAGCCCGGTTGTTTGAGTAACTACCAACCAAGCAAGTCCATTTAGGGATAGATATCTTGAGTAGAAGAGAAGAAATGAATATAATTAAGATTACTGAGGAATTAATAAAAGTATTGGAAAGAGTAAAATTGGAGTTCGAATACATGAAGATGATAAGAAGTGAAACAATGAGATTACTTTCTAGCCTTGACAGATGAGAATGAGTAAGAGGTGTTCGAATGTTTGGAAACTAAATTAAAAATAAATACTGCCTGATCCTTAGACGAAGGGTCAAAGTGAGAAGATGATTTGGACAATGTAAGATATGTGGAGAGTATATATGTTGAGTTTAAAATAAATTGAGGTAATCACCTACTATAGATTGAGTATCTCTATGCTAATAGTTATCATGTTGGTAAGAGAATGCTAACTTGTGACGCCTGGTATGGACCGAAGCGTGGTCCACTCTATTGAGAGAAAGTGGGAGTGAGATATTGTTAAGTCCTGAGCTAATTCAGTAATCAAGAATATAGTGGTGTGCTTCAAAAGAGAGTTGAAACCGCTCGGGATAGCCAAGAAAGAAAGCGGATTTGCATCGAGAGATATGAATATGTAGAATTAGGATTGTAATACAGAAAAAAGTTTCACCTTGAAAGAGATGCTTAAGTTTGAATAGAAGGGACAAGTAGAGTCCTAAATGTATTGAACCGTAGAGTATAAATAAATAAAGGCAAAGTTGTCTATGAGGTGATTATGTCGCTGCAGTTGCAATGTATATATATATGTTCCACATGTCAATGTTAAGGCGATATATATGATTTGAACCAAGTCATTGATTAGGAGCCAATGGGCTCTTATCCAAATTTATTCTGCATGGAATGATCGATCCTAATCCTGGATCATTAAGAGTGAGTCCATAGGAAGGAGTTTATATCCCTAATAAGTATGATTTGAATAAATCCTTGAATCGAAGAGTCTACCTGGAAGATAGAGTCAGATATGCTTGACAAATATCCTCATTTATTAGTTAGATCAGATTATGAGGACAAAATCTTTTTAAGGGGGGGAAGGTATAACGACTAGTATATTTTTATTTTCTAAATGCGTAATTATGAGTAATTAAATAAATAAACTATATATATGGGTTTCGTCAGTAGGTTATTGCTTTGTTATTATGTATATGTGATTATCTGTTTGGGATTGAATTGTGTGGTTAATTAATAGGTTGTATGATTTTGTTTCGCTGATAAAGTGATTTTATTGCAGTTTATTTCCATAAATATTTGAATTATTTCTAAATTGGTTTATAATTATATAATCTCAATAATTATTCTTAGGACTTTATAAAATTGAAAAAT